>NW_006399755.1:5324225-5334228 GCF_000299155.1 Elephantulus edwardii
TTCCTTCAAAGCAGCCTGAACTTCTTCTTTCATCACCATAGGCTCTTGCTCATATGTTGTTTCATGAAATTCTTCTGTGTCTTCCAATTCCTTTGTTTGTTCTCTTTGCAGTCCATATTATATTCACTACTCTTCTCCTGCACCATAGATCAAAGTCATCAATTCTCCTTCTACCATCTCTAGTCATTGTCCAGCTTTCTGATGCATAGCAAGTGATTGCAAAGACTATGGCCGGCATCAAGTGCAACTTGGTCTCCAGACTGACATCGTTGCTCTTCAGTACTCTGAAGTCTCTACAGCAGACTTTCCCAACGCAATATGTCTTTTAATTTCCTGGCTGCTGGTGCCAAGAGTGTTGAGCCAAGCAAAACGAAACTGTTAACAATCTCAATCTCTTCACCATCTATCATGATGCTGCCAATTGGCCCCATGGTGAGAATCTTTGTTTTCTTGATACTGAGCTTCAATTCATATTGAAGGCTGTAGTCCTTGACCTTCTGCAGCAAAAGCTTCAGGTCCTCCTCAGTTTTAGCAAGTGGGGTTGTATCATCTGCTTAAAGCAGACTGTTGATGAGTCTTCCTCCAATCCTGATGCCACATTTCTTCTCATAGAGCCCAGCCTCTTGGATAAACTGTTCTGCACACAGATTGAGAAAGTATGGGGATAGGACACATCTCTGGAGTACACTTTTCCTAATTTTGAACTATGCAGTGTTTCCTTGCTCTGTTCTGATGGCTGCCTGCTGGTCCAAATATAGGTTTTGCATAAGCACGATTAAGTGTACTGAGATTTCCATTCTTTTCAGAGTGTATATATGTACATATATGATTTATTTTAAAGAAATCATTCATACAACTGTGGGAGGTGGTAGTCTGAAAAATGTAGGGCAGGCCAGGAGGTTGGAAATGCAATAGGACTTGATAATGTAATCTTCAGGCAGAATTTTTTCTCATAGAAACCTCAATTTTTTATTTGATGTTCTTCAACTGATTTTATGAAGCTCCTTATATTATCAAGGGTAGTCTCCTAAACTTAAAATGAAATAATTGTAAATGCTAACCACAGCAACAAAATATATGCACTGCAATATCTAGATTAGTATTCAATTAAATAACTATTACATCCTACTGAAGTTGACATATAAAATTAACAATTACAGGAGCCCAATGCATAGCACTACAGAAGTCATTTACAATGTCTACTAGTGGATAAAGTGAAGCTGCGGGACATGGCAGAAAATACTGTTTTTAAATTCATGAGGTTCATCCAGGAAAGGTGAGAAGTATTTATCAAGGAGTAAAAAGAGAAAAGGAAATAATAAAATATTTTGCATCTAGTACAGGCAGTTTTCTAATACTTCCATACAACAGATTTAATGAAAGGTTTCATGTACCATATTAAGAAAGACTTAAGTTGTAAGAAATATTTAACCCTTTGAAAATCAAATGGAAGAGAAAGAAAAAACCCAACAAAACAAACCACCAATATTTTGAAGAATTTTTCTAAAAATTAGGCCCACCTCACGTTCTTCTTCTTGCTCTTTACGAATCTGCTCCAAACGAAACTGTTCTGCCATCTCTCTCTCTTGTGCTTCTCTCTGTTGATGAAATAAAAAAAGAAAGTTAAATTCAAAGGGCTTATTTACAGCATGGACTAGAGTTGCATTTTGGTGATGGAAGCTTATCTTTAGGAAACAAAAATGGAAAGCAAGAACAAAGTATAGCTCTTGAATCATGGTAGGTTTCTAACTCAAAACAACTTTGATGGTTCTTGGTAGTATATGGCACTCCGGATTCATCATGACCTTTTGCTGTCTTCCTTTCTGTTTACCTCTGCTGCACTCAATCTCAAAACTGTTCACATCAGCATCTATTATACCTCACTCTGTCTAGTCCCTTGCTCCTATCATTTTTTCCCCCTGCCTATCTCTCTTTCTCTATCCAGTTCACAGAAATCACTTCTATGAAATCTCCCTCAGCATATTGTTTCATTTCATGGCTCTTCTCCCCAACAGGAGGAAAAATTTTCAATTGAAACTTTTGTTCTTTGAACTTTCAAGAACTTAAGGCTTTGTACATGGTACTTAGAACTGTTGTCCTGTATTACATCATCCTTGTTCTTGTCTTTCTTCAATCCCTACTACTGAAGTAGGTGCTTATTACATATATAAAAGTCCCTACCCATTGCCTTTAATTCAGCTCCATCAAGTTTCTATGGCCGTATATCTTTATGAAAGGAGTTAGTCTGTCTTTCTTCCTTGGTCAGCTGATGGATTCAAACTACACTCCTTTAGGTGAGCAGTTTCATATACATTATACAACACACGGCCACACACACATACACACACACAACACATTCTACTGTAGTTTTACACATACAACAAGCATTTCTTCAACAACTGTGCCTTGCTCCTGCAAGAGTACTTTCATAGCACATTATGTAAAGAAACTCTCTGAATATTATTTGCATATAAATATGGCAAACAAATCAATTATCCCAGATCCTTACTGATCATTAGAATGACCTGAAAATGGAAAATCCTTAAGTTCTATCATACTTTAAAAAAAACCAAAACACTTAACAGACACAGTGTTTTTGGTTGTCATATTTCAGGATCCTCAACAAATTTTATCTTGTCAAAATAAATTATGCTTTAAGAGCCATGGGCAGAATTGTACCATTTCTTAAAATTGAATTTAGCTTTCTCTATTGCAAACCCAATATTCTTAGGGATCAAAGTGATAAAAAGGGCTGCCACTTAAATAATGAAAGACATCTTGGGATTGAATTCTATATCCCAGAAGGCCACCGATCAAACCTACTTTTGCTCTGTCAGCCTCAAGTGAAAGACGATAGGCTTCATCTTGCTCCCTCTTCACATTTTCTCTAGCTTCACGTTCATCCTTCAAAAAAAAACAAACCACAAAAAACACCACCATTTTAAAATAAAAAAACCCAAATATCTTATTCTTCTGTAATTTTATTAAAATTAAACAAAGAAATTTAAATTGTATAGGAAAAATAAAAATTCTAAGATGAACAATATGCCACATAGTGATAAAAAGTATGTTTGAATTTTAGCTCTAACACTTAAGACCTCAAGCAAGTTCTTAACTTCTATAGACCTGAATTCTTCAATGATAAAATGGAAGTAATATGGGGCTCATACAGTTTTTGTGAGAAATGTATAAAGAAATTGTAGAAATTGTCTAGCAAAGTGCCTTGCATTTAATTCAACTTCAATTATATCCTCAAATCCTGAATTATTTAATAAAAACTTGGTGGAATGGTCAGTATTGGAGACTAAATACTGAAAAGGGAGTATTACACTAGGAAACAATTTTCTGTTTATCATGGAAGGAAGGTGAAAGCAAATGAACTCAGTCCATTCTACTAAAGCTTTGTCTATTAAGTCCCCAAACAAAATCTCAAATTCATTGCTATTGAGTGCGTTCTGACTCATGGTGACACCGCATTGGCTTTCTAAGATTGTAAACACTAACAGGAGCAGAATGCCTTATCTTTCTCTTGTGGAACAGCTAGCTGGTGGATTCCAACTACCCACCTTGCTTTTACTAGACCTATATGTAAACACCGTCTCTGCAATCACTTGTTATGCATCAGAGAGTTGGACAATGACTAAGGAGGATAGAAGAATTGATGCTTTTGAGCTTTGGTGTTGGAGAAGAGTATTGAGGGTATGGACTGCTATGAAAACAAACAGACTCACCCTGGAAAGGGTCAAACTGGGCTGCTCCTTGGAGGCAAGGATTCTGAGGCTTCGTCTGACATACTATGGTCATGTTATAAGGAGAGACCGGTCCTTGGAGAAGGACATCATGCTTGGGAGGGTGGAGGGCAGGTGCAGGAGGGGAAGGCCCTCTAGGAGATGGATTGATTAGGTGACTGGGGTAATCGGGAGGAGTGTGTCGGAGACAGTGAGATTGGCACAGGACAGAACAGAGTTTAGGGCTGTTGTACATAGGGTCGCTATGAGTCACAAGCGACTCGACGGCACATAACAACAACATATGTAACTTATAACATCACCAGGACTTCTTATAAAAGAACAGTCAACCCTTTGAATGGCAGATTCTTTATTTGTGAATTTGTCATCACACTATAGTTCATTTATAACCTCAAAACTATACTTAAGGTGCATAGTCATTTTGAGGTCATGTGCAGATGTGCTGAACTGTAAGGAATTTTAGTTACCTGATACCCCCAGCTGATGGTGAACAAGGCAATAGTTTTGTCTTTCATACTAAACAAGTATCTTTACTATAATTAGTGCCTTTTTTTTTCATTCTATGTTTCTTTTTTGGTTGGTGGTTTTGCTGTTTCAGATGGCCCCAAGAATTGTGCTGAAATGCTGTTTAATATTTCTAGGTGCAAGAAGGCTGTGAATATACCTTATAGAGAAAAATTTGTATTAGGTAAGTTGTAGTATACTGGCCTATAAATACTAATGAATCAATAAATATTAAATAAGATGTCTATAAATAAAAGTTAAAAACAAACTTACATATTGATCAGTTGACAAAAAAGTTTTGACCAGAGGCTCAGAAGAACCTGTATCTATATGTTCGCAAAGAGTAATGGTTCAGTTGTTTCCAAATTCAATGTTTGAAATCACTTTACAGGATAGAACCACCATGCTTCATATGAATGAGTGGTTCTTCCCTACTACATTCATGGGGATCTTTTGTGGCCTAGTGGTAAGGAGTTGATATGCCAATCCAAAGGCATGAGGTTTCACAACTGCTCCACGGGAGAAAGCAGAGACATTTCCTCTAGTGCAATTTACTGCCTCTGAAAATCCGCTGGAAGGTCAGCTATGAGTTGGTCTGACTCGATGGCACCTAACAACTACTATTACATTCACAATTTTGAAATGTGGCAAACAGAAGTTATTTATGTTGAAAATCTTTCTGATATTTTTCACTTCTAAAGTAATTTACACCATTTGACTATGTTTAAACCACAATTTTGTAGAAGATTAAAAGAAAATTCAATGATCAGAAATCTATCTGTTAACTTGAATATAGCCATGGGCTTATGAGTTTACTAAAGATCCACAACTATTTATTATTAGAAGAATGCAGGTTAATATTTTTGGTCTTTTGGTATTAGGAAATGATTTGAAACAAATAAAATGAGCCTTCATTAGATTTCTGAAGCTGCTAATTGCACAAGAGTGTCTATCTTTCTCCCACTTAGTCATTGGTGGATTTGAACTTGCCAAGAGGTATATTTGGGTTAACAGTACAACTTCCTGTCAAAAATACTACCAGATCTCCATAAAGTTATCAACATTTGACACTTTCAGCCTATGAAAATAGAAATTTCATGTGGTTTAACTTAAAGTTATCTTACTGTTTGTCTCTTCAACTCAACATTGAGTTCTTTCAAGACTCAGTATACGAAACAGTTTTGAACTCCAAACCCTATTCAAGAATGGTCTTCTCTTTGAAGTCGAATACTCCTTTTAGTGCCAGTGATCTAATTATCAAACCTCTATATAAGTAGTTATATGTTATATAATGATTAAATAACTATAGAAATAGTAACAATTGCTTTCTAACCTTTCAAAATAAAAAAGTGAGAATTAGATTTTTCTGAACTGAAGCAGATGACTGAGCATTATGATAAAAGGGTGTGCTAGGGAAATACATATGGAAACAATTTATCAGGAACAATATTTAAAGTGAGAGGCCACTTAGGCTATAAAATAATCACATTTACATGTTATGTGGCATTAGACATAAGGATAATTTAAAACTTTCAACTTGTAGACTTATATTTAATAGCTATATTTTAAAGAAATACAAGTATATTTGTTTAAATATATTATTACTGATACCAACTGACCATCTCTAGCACTTTTGGAGAATGTCAAATCATATATGATTAGTGTGACAGAAAGTACATTTTTGGTATTTCTGTTTAAATGTACCTAATTACGCATTACCATGTAAATTCCTTCTCTCAACAAATACGAACTATGCAGAGGGAACATTTATTAATAATTATTAACATGTATAGATATAGCTGGCCTAACCAATATTGGATGCACTTTATTTTTTTGTGGCTGAGTTCCGAGTACTGTATTGATGGTACATGACAAGATGGACTCTATATGCCCCTCCCTTTTCTCAGGGGGACTGGATGGAAACTTTATCAGGGATGTGAGAGTCTCAGTGTGTGGGAGGATCAAGTTGGGGAAAGGACTCTCAAGCAGCTGAGGGTCTCTCTTCTCTCTCACTTTTAGTGCTATTGCTGGGGCTGGTGGTCCAAGGAACTCATTCTTTGGAGACCATATGTACCCTCAGATCGACCAGCTGCTTGCTGTAGCCAAATTAACTGTCATACCAGGAAATGAGTTTGACAAAGTGGTCATTCAGGACAATGCCAGCCCCAGCATTAAAGGTGGAAGAGTGGGTGTCACTGTTAAAGTTGCAGGAAACAACCTGCTCTTCATTGCATCCCAGGATGTCCCTTAGAGGCCCTTCTGATGCTTGCTTTACTACTTTCTTGATGTCCTATTTGGCAGTCTTCTCCAGATGGCAGGCTAGATTCATGACTGACACATTGGAGGTGGGGCCATGGAAAGCCATGCCACTAAGTTTCCCATTGAGTGCAGGAATAACCTTGCCCACAGTCTTGGCAGCGCTAGTAGATGTAGGGGTGATGTTCTGGGTAGCTCCACAATCATCATGACATAGCTTTCCAGAGGGGTTATCCACAGTTTTCTGTGTGGCAATAATTGCATGGACTATGGTCATGATTCCCTCTTTGATGTCAAAGCTGTCATGGATGATCTTGGCTAGGGGAGTCAAGCAGTTGGTGGTGCAAAATGTATTGCTGACAATCTTAAGAGAGTTTTCGTACTTTTCATGGTTTACACCCATCACAAACCTGGGGGCATCAGCAGAAGGGGCAGAGATGACTACCCGTTTGGCATCACTCTTCAAGTGAGCCCCAGCCTTCTCCAAGTTTGTGAAGACACTGGTGGATACCACAACATACTCAGCACTAGCATCACCCTACTTGGTGGGATCTCGCTCTTGGAAGATAGTGATGGCTTTCCTATTGATGACCAGCTAGCTTCCCATTCTTAACCTTGAAGTGTCATTGAACTTGTCGTGGGTGGAATCAATCATACTGGTACACACAACCATGTAGTTGAGGTCGAAGAAGGGGGCCCTGATGACGACAACAACATTCACTTTCCCAGAGTTAAAGCAGCCCTGGTGACCAGTTCAATGCAGCAAAATCCATTTACTCTGACATTCACCATCATGTCTCTGGGATGCAGATGAGGCTGCATGAGAAGAGAGGGCAATCTGTTGCTCAATGAGGAGCAGGGAGGACAATGATTTTATTTTAAAATCACTGAGATTGTTGTTAAGTGCCCTCAAGAATGACTCATGGCAATCCTATGAATAACAGATCTGAACTCTGTCCTACCCTGTGCCTTCCTTATAATTTTTGACACATCAGAATCCATTGCCACAGACTCTGAATCAATATAATTCATTCAGGGTCTTTCTTCTACATATTTGCTGACTCTAACTTCCAAGTATGATGCCTCTTTCCAAGGAATAACCTCTATTAAAAACATGTGTAAAATATGTTAGACTAAGCTTCACCATCTTTGTCTCCATGGAAAACTCTGGTTGCACTTTCTCCAAGACACACATGCTTGTTCTTCTGGTAGCCCATGAAATATTCAGCCCGCTTCTTCAAGATCCCAACTCAAATGCATCAATTATTTTCTTGTACTTTCATGCATTGTACAGCTCTCAGATGCATAGTAGGTGAATGAAAAAACTGGCTTTAATCAGGTGTACCTTAGTCTTTAAACTGATGTTGTTGTTCTTTAGTACTATATATCTATATATACACTATACTATGGTACTCTATATATATATATATATATGTTATATATCTATATGTATACACACACACTATACTATATATCTCCTGATCTTCTGACTGCTAGTGCCAAGAATTCAATAATATTTTATTGATGAGAGGTAATGAAAAGATTAGCAGGTTTCTGTTCGAGTCTAAGCTCTGCCAGTGGCAAGCAGTGTGTTACTGGGTAAAAAAGGTCTCTCTCTCTCATCTATGAAATCCATGGACTGAAATCTGCAGATACAGAGGCCCCATGGACAAATAAACCAATTCAAATTTATATCAAACTAAAACTCACTGCTGTTAAGTTGGAAATGACCCAAATATGATCAAATATTGGGTTTCTGAAGCTGTAAATCACCTGGAGGAGAGTGTTCGTCTAAACCACAAGACATAGTAGCTCGAAAGTAATCTTATTTTTATGCATTTCAAATGGAAAAAATTATTTAAAATGTTATTTGACTTATTTTCCTGACTCCTGCCCTCTAGAATAGCCTAGGCTTTGCTAATTATATTCTGAATTTGCCTGTTAATGGCATTTAACACAACTGTAATAAATTAGTTTTTATACAATATGAGATTGCTGCATGAGATTATAAACTCCACAAAAGGACCTCATCTATATTATATATGTATGTTCTCCAAGTTTGCTTGGCTCCACCATCAACACTCTTGGCACCAGCAGCCAGGAAATAAAAAAACGTATCGCGAAAGGAAAGCCGGCTGTTAGGGACCTCTCTAAAGTACTCAAGAGCAACGGTGTCTCTCTGGAGACTAAGGTGCGCCTGATACAGGCCATGGTCTTTGCAATCACTTGTTATACATCAGAGAGCTGGACAATGACTAGGGAGGACAGAAGGAGAATTGACGCCTTTGAGCTGTGGTGCTGGAGAAGAGTATTGAAAGTACCATGGACTGCCAAGAAAACAAACAGATCCATCCTAGAGAGGGTTAAACCAGGTTACTCCTTGGAGGCAAGGATTCTGGGGCTTTGTCTGACATACTTTGGACATGTTGTAAGGAGAGACAGGTCCTTGGAGAGGGACATCATGTTTGGTAGGGTGGAGGGACAGCACAGGAGGGGAAGACCCTCTATGAGGTGGATTGATTCAGAGACTGGGGTAATCGGGATGGGTGTGTCAGAGGCAATGCGGTTGGCACAGGATAGAGCAGGGTTTAGGGCTGCTGTACATAGGGTCGCTATGAGTCGCAAATGACGGCACATAACAACAACAACCATTTTTTTGAGAAGTTTAATAAGTATTTGTTAAAAATAATTTCTTTCCAGGTACAATATATATACTGTTTGTATAAAAATTGAGGAAGAACTTATGTAGCTTATACAGAGTGTGGCCTCATTGGGATCAATGAAATTGACTGGGCAGGAAATAACATATTATGACACTATGTACACACAGTAAAGGGACTTTACAAAAGCTATCACAGCTGGAAGCCTTTTGAACACATACACAGCTTATAATAAAAACATTCTAAGACAACATCTTTGTTTAAAACAGAGTATTCAACCTCTCTGCAACCTAGCCAACATTAGGAGTTATACTCTGCTATTGTTACAGAGACGAGATGGTATCTTATACTTAGTTTGATTTGCATCTCTGTAATAGCTAGAGATTTTGAACATTTCACCATGTGTCTATTTGCCATCTGAAAGTCCTCTTTGATGAAATGGCTACTCATATCCTGTGCCGATTTTGTAACTAAATTGTTTACATTTTTCTTGTCAAGGTTATAGTGTTCTAGAAAGTTTAGATATGAATCCCTCACCAGATATATCATTGCTGAATATCCCCCCCCTGCCCCCCAGTCTGTGGGTTTCCTTTTTACCTTGCTGGAGAAGTGTTTTGATGTGCATAGGGATTTGATTCTTAGAAGGTCCCATTTGTCTGTTTTGTTCTCTCCTGGTTGTGGTTTTTCCATTATGCTTGGAAAACTATTCATACTGTGGATTAGGGATTCTAGAGTTCCTCCCAGGTTTTCTCTGATGACATTTAAAGTTTCTGGTATTATTTCTAGGTCCCTGATCTACCTTAAGTTGGTTTTTATATAAAGTGTGAGGTGTGG
>NW_006399755.1:5335154-5348334 GCF_000299155.1 Elephantulus edwardii
TGCATCCCTGGCGTACACCCTTCCCAATTTTGAACCATGCAGTGTTACCCTGCTCTGTTCTGACTACTGCCTCTTGGTCCAAGTATAGGTTTCATATTAGCACAATTAAATGTTCTGGGATTTCCCCACTTAACTGATTTCACCTCCTTGTCAAAAATCAGGTATCCACAGATAGATGAGCTGATTTCTGGGTTCTCAATTCTATTCCATTGATCTATGTGTCTGTTAACTGTACCAATACCATGCTGTCTTGACCACCACAGCTGTGTAGTAGGATCTGAAATCCAGGTGTATAATGCCGTCTACTTTCTCTTTTCTATGTTTCTCTTTTTCAGTACTGCTTTGCTTGTTCATGGACTCTTTGCATTCTAGATAAAATTGGAAATCGCCTTTTCCATCTTGTTAAAGAATGGAATTGGTATCTGTATGAGGATTGCACTTAGCTTGTAGATGGCCTTTGGTAGAATTGCTATTTTTCATGGTATTGAGTCTTTTTATTTAGGAAATATTTTTCCATTTCTCCAGGTCTCTCTGTTTCTTGTAGTAATGTTTTATAATTTTTTTTGTGTACCGGTTTTTTGCACCTCTAGTTAAATTTATTTCCAAGTATTTAATCTTGTGGCTAGCTATTGTAATTGGTATTGTTTTTCTTAGGTCCATTTCTATATTCTCTTTGTAGAACAATCCAACTGACCTTTGAATATTGATTTTATACTGTTATTCTGCTGAATTGGTTGACTATGACTAACAGTTTCCTTGCTGAATCTTCAGGAATTTCTAAATATACTATAATGTCATCTGCCTACAGAGATATTCTTACCTTCTCTTTGCCGATCTGGATACCTCTTATTTCCTTATCTTATTGTTCTTTCTAATACTTCCAGTATTATATTGAATAGGAGAGGTGATAGTGTGCATTCCTGTCTAGTTCCTGTTCTCAAGGGGAATGACTTTAATCTCTCTCAACTGAGATGGTGTTGGCTCTTGGCTTTCCATACATATATTTCACTATTTTGAGGAAATTTCCTCTCTTTTAATTTTTTTTAGTATTTTAATCAGGAACGGCTGTTTGATATTAATTGGAACAGCCACTTAGAAGGAGGGAAGATGGCAAGGAGGGAGGGAGGGAAGGAAGGAAGAAAAGAAGGAAGGAAGGATATGGGGAAATGATAATCTTTTCAACATATGGTACTGGCAAAACTGGACTGCTACCTGCACAAAGCTAAACAGGATCCTCATATCACACCATACACAAAAATCTACCCAAGATGGCTCAGAGACTTGGATTAAAGTTACAAACCATAAAGTTCATCAAAGCCAAACTGGGCCCAAGCTTAGATAACCTAGTGTATGGTATAAAGAGACTACCAAATATAGCCAGAAATGCACAGTCTGGACAGGATAAAACTGGTAAATCTGACCTTCTAAAGATTAAATCCCTGTGTGCATCAAAAACCATTTTCTGAGAGAGTGAAAAAAACAATCAAAACAAACCCACTGACTGGGAAAAAACATTTGGCAAAACAATTTCAGCCAAGGATCTCAAGTTAAAAGTTTAGAATCCTACTAGACCTCACCCTATGAACCTGGAGAGATGATGAGAGACACCCAAGCGCTGAGGACTCTCCTTCATAGGGTCGCTATGAGTCGCCTGCTACTCGACGGCACTTAACAACAATAATATCGACAGAGAGAGGGAGAGAGAGGGAGAGAGAGGGGGAGAGAGGGGGAGAGAGAAAGATATCAGCCGGCCCAGTGGACAGAAAGCGATGCTACCAAGCCAAATGTGGGTGACTTTTAATCTGTGGCCCTCAGGCCTGTCTTTCACTGTTTTTGTTCAGATATTCCTTTAGGTTGTATAGCCCTGGTGTACAAGTTGCCATACCACGGTCACTTTTGATTACTGTGAAGATGAACACTGTGACACTGATGTGTGTCAAATGCTTTAATGGCTGGTTATCCAATGTGGACAGAGAGTGGGGTGGAGCTCCCCGATTAAAACAAGCTTGGGAGGAGGAGTGGCATCCACTTCCGTAATAGCTTGCCTCTGGAAACACTATGAACCTGGAGAGAGGATGAGAGACACCCAAGCGTCGAGGACTCTCCTTCATAGGGTCGCTATGAGTCACCTGTAACTCGATAGCACTTAACAACAACAACAACAACTAGGCCTCCACAGAAAAAGAATGATCACACAATCATAAAATGTGCAAAATACATGCAAAGACTTTTCACAGAGGAAGATATTCGGATGGCCAAGAGCCATATGAAGAAATGCTCAAAATCACAGGTAATAAGAGAAATGCAAATCAAAACCACAATGAGATAATATCTCACTCCAGTAGACAGACGGTTCCAATTTTCGGTTCTCAATTTTGTTCCATTCTTCTATATGCCTGTCATCGTACCAGTGTCATGCTGTTTTGGTTACTACTTGCTGTGTAGCAAGTTTAGAGGACAGGCAGTGATATGTGTCCTGTTTCACCTTTGTTTTTTAGAAGTGCTTTGATTTCAAATAAACTGGACATTTTCCAGGGCTAACTTTTGCTATAGTTATCTTTGGAAAAAGATTTCTATCAATGAGTATTCATGGTTCTATTAAGGCTCAGCATTTGTCATAAACTGGTATTAAATAAATGTGAACTGAAGTATAAGAACTATTAATTGACACTTCCTGAGCCATTAAAACTCTTAAGCACATCTGTGCAAATTTTATACCTTCAGTAATATAAACTAATTAAAATACTTGAGTATTTTCTAAATAACTATCTGGTTGGTGTGAAAACAAAGGGAGCTAAAATTTCAGGAATTTTATGTAAGATTCTACCTCATTTTCTTTTTTAAATATCTGGGAAATGAAAAGGTTGTTTTTTTTTTTTAAAAAAAAAAACCCTTTACATTATTATTTAATTGGAAAAAAGCTGGAGCTCTGATATTTAAGGTGTTATTTTTTAAATTTTATTTTAGCCATAAGGCATTCTAGTAATCTTGTTTGCAAAGCTATTATTTTAAAAGTATCAGAATTAGACATTTCTCTTAAAAAAACATACAAATGGCAAAAAATGGACAAGAAAAGACACTCAACAGAATTAGTGGAGCAAATAAAATCTACAGTGAGATACCATTTTACACCTATGAAGATGACTATGTCAAAATAAATTACAGGGGAAAAAAAACAAGTGTTTATGAAGACAAGCAGATATAGAACATTGGTACAATTGAGAAAACATTTTAGTGGTGCTTAAAAAAAATGAAACCAAGAATTAAACTCCTATCAAAAGAACAAATATGTCTTGGAGAGGGTGCAGGGAGAGTACTCTTCGGAGACAAGAATGATGAGGCTTCTCCACATACTTTGAGCATGTTGCTACGAGGACATGTTGCTTGGAGAAGGACATGATTCTGAGAAGGGTGGAGGGTTGGAGAAAAAGAAAATGATCTTCAACCTGGTGGATTGACATGGTGACTGCTGCAATGCATACTTGTATGTGAGGAAGAGTGAGGATGGCTCAGGATGGCACAAAGTTCAGATCTCTTGTTCAGGGGTTTGCTATGAGTTGTACTTGACTCAATAGTACCTAACAACAATTACAACAACAACAATTGTAAATGGTACTGCTTTCTTAGTTTCTTTCTCTAAGTTCTCTTTGTTACTATAGAGGAATCTCACTGACTTTTAGATATTGATCTTGTATCCTGCCACCCTACTAGACTGGTCCACTAGTGCTAACATTTTTTGTTGAGGCCTTGGGGTTTTCAGTGTATACTATCAAATGATTTGCATATAGTGACAATTTAACAATCTCTTTGCTGATCTGGATGCCCTTTCATTCATTTTCTTATTGTATTGCCTTAGAAAATATTTCCAGAGATCCAAGATGGCGGCAGAGGCAGAGACAGCGTGGTGAGCTGCGGGAGCAGTGAACCAATTAAAGCAGGGCCATTATGGCCTTCGAAAGACTTCAGCTTATTGATAATTGAACACTTGAACAGTTGATGACTGGCCCTCAGTGAAAATCGAGGCTCAACAACAGGAATTCAAGGATTCCCAAGGAGAAATGGGTAAGTCTCGTGGCTCCCAACCCCCCTGCAGAGCCCGTGCCGCACAGCGGCTGCAGCTCCATGAAGCTTCCACAGCTGGAACGAATGGATTCCCTCACCCAGGATGGATGCTGGGCACCGGCCCTCCTCAAAACTGGTACAGTGAAGCCACCACACTGCCGCAAGGTGGTCTTGATCTGGAGAGAATTCTTGGAGCCAGGATGGTGGCTGTGGGGAAAGTGGGCGCCCGCTGGCTGCCCGCACAAGAGGGATCGCGCACCTGCTGAGCGCCCGTGCAGCGGGGTGGGGAGGCGCGCCCCCAATGGCCACCCACGTGGGGGGGGTGCGTGCCTCCCACGCTGGGGGGGGCGCACCCCCGCTGGCCGCCTGCGTAGGAGGTGGGGGATGGGATGCATGCCCGCCATCTGCAGGTTTGGGTTTCCTTGGACAGGCCAAAGAAGATGATTACTTATGCACTGGAAAGGCCAAAGAGGATGATTACCTATGCATTGGACAGGCCAAAGAGGATGATTACCTATGCAATGGATTGCTGAAAGTCACTGTGAGTCTGATGACCTTAACAGTGGTAGCATGCACAAGAGGACCAACATCCTAAATGCATCACATATTTTGTTCTCTTGAATGCTTCTGCCAAAAGATGGCTAGACCTGGGGGGAGTCTGTTCATAATTCTCAGGTTCCCTTTATCATATATAAAGGGGGAGGGCAGTAACACCTACTTCAAAATATAGTATGACCACTTATGGGGGGGGGGTAAAAGTGGCAGTGCTGGAATTGGAAATACTATCGCTGACCACAGAGTCCTCAGTCAGGCAAGGGGACCAGACTAGGGTAGGGGCAATTGGAGGGGGAGTATACCAGCCAGCTCCTGGGAGGTGTTGCCCTGCTCGGGATGGGATGCCCTTGGCCCCCGGCTCGGGGCGAGCCGTCGTGGCCCTCTGCCCGGGGCGGTCTGCCCTCGGCCCTCTGTCCAGGGCGAGCCGTCACCGCCCTCTGCCCGGGGCGGGCTTCCCTCGGCCCCTGGTTCGGGGCAAGCCGTCGTGGCCCTCAGGGTGAGCTCCTCAGTCCCCAGATAGTGCCATCTGACCCCTGGGTGGGGAAGGAGGAAAAAAAAAGAATGCCTAGGGTATCCAGAGAATGTTACCTAGGCCACCTTCTGCCACCCTCCCCCCCAGTAAACCTGAAAGCAACACCCTCAAAGCCCTTCTATTTGTAACTCACAAGTTTGTTCTCTCTAGGTTTGCTCCGTTTCCTATAGGTAACCTTAACTCTGAGTTTTACTCCAGAATTGACCCTGAACCCAGTGCCAGTGACAAAAAGGAAATACAACTGACAGCTAAGAAAGCAAAGGAGGATGGAGCCTCTGGGTTCAACCAGCCATCCACACTGGACCCACCTGGGAAAACACTTTGCAGTCCAGAGGAGAGCAAATGACAGGAAAATATCTTCTAACAGAGCAAGAAGGCAAGCAGCTGTAACCCAAGACCACCAGGAAGGTGATAAAGCGTCCTCCCTTCCCCCCTTTGCATCTACACCCCTGTTCAGCATGAAGAAGCCAGAGAGTCGGCATCCAGTTCCCAAATCACTAAGACAGTTGGTTTAATTACCATTGGAAAATGCTTGTCATTCCTCTGTAGCATCTGGACCCTCATAATTTCCTTCACCTGCTCCCCCACCGACCAAACTGTGCAGCTCTGCAACTGCATCCTGGCCCATCCTCACCCTTCTGCCCCCAACCCTCACCTCCTTGTACCCCCAGTATGTTTTTCCCAATAAAAAAAAAGAAAGAAATCAGAATAATGGCTCTTATGCAACTGTCAAAGAATTAATGAGTAAAAGTTAAAATAAAGATTTCTGAAGAAAAAAAGAAAATATTTCCAATATAATAAATACTGAACAGAAGTGTTGACAGTGGGCATCCTTGTCTGGTCCTTGTTTCCAAGGAAAATGCTTTTAGTCCTTCTCTATTGAGAATGATAATGGGTCTTGGTTTTGCATATATACATTCACTATGTAGAAGAAATTCCCTTCTATTTCTATCTTGCTGAGTGTCTTCATTAGGAAGGGGTATTGAATTTTGTCAAATGACTCTCTGCTTCAACAACACAGGATCATATTATTCTTGTTATTTGTTTTGATAATGTGGTGAATTACAGTGATTATTTTTCTTATCTTGAACCATCCTTGCATACTTGCTATGAATCCCTCTTGGTCATGATGAATTTTTATTGTGTCTGTGTGCTGTTGGATTCTTTGTGTTAAAGACTTTTGAATCTATATTCATAACAGATATTGGTCTGTAGTTTTCTTTTTGGGTAATATCTTTATCTGGTTTTGATATTAGGGTTATGCTTGCTTCACAGAATGTATCTTAGAGTATTCCTTGCTTTTCTGTGTTTTAAAATAATTTAAGTAGAATTGGTGATTGATCTTCTCTGAATGTTTGGCAGTGAAATAATCTGGTTTAGGAACAGTCATCTTCTGTTGTCCTTCTACCTTTCCAAGCATCATATCCTTCTCCAAGAACTGGTCCCTCTTGGCAACAGGACCAAAGTGTGTGAGATGGAACTTCAAAATCCTTGTCCTGGTTGCACCTTCATCAGGACAAACCTGTGTGCTCTCCTGGCAGTCCATGGCATGTTCAATAGTGTTCTCCAGTACCACAATTCAAAGGCATCAATCTTTCTTCTGTTATTCATAGTCACTCTTCAGCTCTCTGGTGCATTGAAAGTTAACTGCAAGGACTATTGTCCGTATCAGGTGCACCTTAATCTCTAGACTTAGAATGTTGCTCTTCAGTACTCTGAAGAGGTCCCTGACAGAAGATTTTTTCCAGTGCAATCTGTCTTTTGATTTCCTCAGTATTAGTGGTAAGACTGTTGACTATGGATTCAAGCAAGTGGAAACTGTTAACAACCTCAATCTCTTCTTCATCTATCGTGATGCTGCCAACTGGCCCAGTGGTGGGAATCTTTATCTTCTTGATGTTGAGCTTCAATCGATATTGAAGACCATAGTACTTGGCTTTCTGCAGCAAACATTTCAGGCTCTCCTCAGTTTTGCTCATCAAGACAGTGTCTTCTGCATAATGCAGGTTGCTGGTGAAGTCTTCTTGTAATCCTGATGCCAAATTTCATAAAGTTCAGCCTCCTGAATGATCTGTTCCACACATAGTCTGAAAAAGTATTGAGACAGGATTCATCCACGACACAGTCCTTTCTCCATTATGAACCATCCAGTGTTTCCTTGCTCTGTTCTGACGATTGCGTCCTGGTACAAGTATAGGTTTTACATGAACACAATCATGTGTTCTGGAATTCCATTCCTCTCAATGTTAGCCACCATTTGTTGGGATCCTTTGTCCTAAGCCTAGCCCTAGTGGCATAGTGTTAAAGTGGTGGGGTATTAGCCGAAAGGTCAGTGTTTCCAATTCATCAACTGCTCTAGGAGAGAAAGATGCAATCAGCTTCCATAAGTTATAACCTTGGAAACTATGAGGTAGTTCTATTCAGTTACAGGCAGAGGAATAAGCTGGAATTGGATCAGTGGCAGTGGGTTTGATTAATTTTAGATAGACAAATATCCTATGGACTGCCAAAAGAACAAACACAGTTTGGAGAAAGTGCAATCTAGGTGGTCCCTGGAGGCAAGGAAGGTAAAGATTCAACTCATGTGTTCTTGTTGTTATGTGTTATTGAGTTACCTGTGACTCATACTGACCTTATTTACAACAGCTCTGAAGCCTGTCCTGTTCTGAGCAAGTCTCACTGACTCTGACACATCTATAGCCATTGCCTCAGTTACTGTATCAGTTCATCTCTTCCGGGGTCTTTCTCTCCTGTGCTATCCCTCCACCCTTTCAAGGATGATGTCCTTCCTCCAAGGACTGGTACCTTCCAGCCATGTGCCCGAAATATGTGAGACGGAGCTTCAAAATCCTAGCCTCCAAGGAGAAACTTGGCTTTACCCTCTCTAAGACAGACTTAGTTGTTTTCTTTATGGTCCATGGTATGTTCATGACTCTTCTCCAGCACCACAGTTCAGAGATATCAATTCTTCTGTCATCTGCTGTAATCGTCCAGGTCTCTGATGCACTGCAAGTAACTGTGAAGACCATGACCTAGATCAGGTGCACCTTAATCTCTAGACTGATATCACTGCTTCTCAGCACTGACTCATGTACTTTGGGCATATTGTTCGGAGGGGCCAGTCCTTGGGAAAGGACATCATGTGTGGAAAGGTGGAGGGTCAGCAGAAGTGAGGAAGACCTTAAGGGAGGTATACTGGCACAGTGATTACCATAAGGGACTCAAGTATATTAGAGGTGATGAGGATGGTACGGGCTAAGGCAAGTTTCAAATCTGCTTGTCATAAGGTCACTTTGAGATATAGTTGACTCTACTCCATCTAACAACAATTCATTTTCATTCTGTAAAAAACTCTCTATCTTATTTATCTCTTTGAAGCTACAATTTTTCAAGTATTTGTAATAGAAAAGGTCTAAGTATTAAATTTTTTGGTAAGTTTTAGTGAATATCCTTTTCACTTTTTATTTAATGCTCTCAAAGTTGGCTGGGAAAGAACTTTAAGAAATCCCCAACTAGAAATAAGGAAATAAAGACCTAGAGTTTAAATTCTTTTTCCCAAGGACACAGTCTGTTAGAATGCAGACCTCCTAGTGTGGAACTCTTTCTGCCATTTCACTTCTCTTCAATCCTCATGTCTACTGTGTTTCCCATCTAGAAATACTTTCATTCCTGTTAAACATGGAATATATAGTCCTTTTGAATCAGGACACTGGATAGTCCCAGAGTGCCCAGAGTGATTTATTTCCCTGAGTGTAAAGAACAATATTCTATTTGCTAAATAGGAAAAATAGTTCATTTCACTATTTAGAATCTTCATAAAGATGAGCAAGAGAGTAAAAACTGCATACGCACCTCCAGCCCAGTGTTATCTTGAAAGGTTGTCACCATCTACTAACAAATTTATTTCTTTCTCTAGCACTTAAGGAGACTGAAGAGACTCTATTTTGTTTATCTCTTTATCACTAGTCCCAAACAGTGCCTGGTGCTTAATGGATTCTTTGAAAAATGGTCACTGAATGACCACTGAAGTGGATCTTAATCTTTCACCCACTCACTCACTCACTCATTTCTGTCCAGATGGAACTGACTCATAGCTGTCCATCCAGAATATTTTCGGAGCTTAAATTGCCCAAGAGGAGGATCACCATCTTTCTCCTGGGGAGAAAGAGGCACTGTCTTTGGGTTAACAGTGTCATTTCCAATAGATTATGCCACTAGAGTTCCCTACATGAAGATGAAGGCATCTATAAAACAAAGATGCCAAGACCATCATCAGAAGTTAGGAGACAAGCATGGAACAGATTCTTTCTCAATGTCCTCTGAAGAAATGAACAGAGATTTAAAACTTCCAGTCTCTAGAACTGTGAGGGAACAAATTTATGTTCTTATAAGCTAAGTAGGAGGGAAATTATATTATAAATTTCAATCTGTTACACTATTTGTCTATAAAGTAATTAATGAATTGCTAGTGTTAATAATTGTGAAATAAGGATTTATGGCAAACCTGATATGGCAAACATTCTTTTGCTTATTATCTATTATATCAAAAGACTGAGCCTAGACTATTTTTTTTTAAAATTGTGTGTACCATCAAATTGGATCTGACTGGTACAGGAGGAGATTGCTCCTCCTTCTTCAGCAGAGAGAGCATCAGGTGGATTCGAACCGCAAAGGATTGCAGTGCACTTTCTTTCCACTAGGCCACCAGAGCTCCCTAGACTGATTATAAATGCTATTTACCTACAGTTTTAAAGAGAAAAATTCCAAACACTCTACTATGAGACCATGAAAATAAGGGATGAATTAAAAAATGCAGCAAGCAACTTCCAAGTCCCCAATGAGACTGTCTTGCTTTGCTAAACTGTAATTCTCTGAAATTTCCGGTGGAGATGTTTAGAAAAGATTCTTTTTCACATCAACAGATATGGTATGTGGGAGTAAGCTGAAAAGCTGGATTAAGGACAAATTTCTTAATTTCTTTAGTGGAAAGATTTCAAATGAAGGTGTCTATCTCTGTGACTGCTTTAGAAGAGGCTGGCTAACTTGTCTAAGTCTGTTAAAGATAAATATCAATCCGAAGAGAATTGACGTATCTGGTAACAGGAATGAAACATTTCCCAAACATGAAGATTCAGTTTAGATTCCTGACACCTCTTGTATGGGTTATGAAATTAGAAAAATCTTAGTAGAATTTCCCCACTTCCAGTCTCTTCCTACAAAATTAATTCACTTATAAAACATTTACTTATACATTTATAAGTAAATACTTACATAACATTTGCATTATGTGGATGACACAACATTGCTTACTGAAAGTGAAGAGGACTTGAAGCACTTGTTGCAGAAGATCAAGGAATGTAGCTTTCAGTATGGATTGCATCTCAATGTCAAAAAAACCAAAGATTCTTACCACTGTACAGATAGGCAGTGTCAGGATAGATAGAGAGGAGACTGAAACTGTCTATAGTTTTATCTTGCTTGGATCCACAATTAACATCCTTGGTACCAGCAGTCAGGAAATCAGGAGACAGCCACATTGCACTGGGAAAGTCTGAAATTTAGGTACCTCTTCAAATTATTGAGGAGTAATGTCAGCTTGGAAGGGTGGAGGAATGGTGCAGGAGAAGAAGAACCCAGATGATATGGACTGATATAGTAACTGGAGCAATGGTGGTTGATGTGTTAGAATTAGTGAGACTGGCTCAGAACAGGGCAGGTTTTAGAGATATAGTACACAGGGCTGCTATGTGTTGCAGGTGACTCAACATCACATAACAACAACAACAACAAAAATGATGTGATGTCATGTTGAGGACTAAGGTATGTCTGATTCAGGCCAAAGTCTTTCTGATTACTTGCTATGCATCTGAGAACTGGACAATGAATAAGGATGGCAGAAAAAGAACCGATGCCTTTGAGCTGTGGAGAAGAGCACTGAACATTCCATGGACAGACAAAAGAACAAACAGATATGTGTTGAAGAGGGTGCAGCGGGAGTGCTCTTGGGAGGCAAAAAGCATGAGGCTTTGTCACATATACTATGGGCATGTTGCTAGGAAGAGCTATTTCTTGGAAAAAGACATGATGCTGCAAAGGATGAAGGGGTGATGAAGAAGAAGAAGACCCTTAACCAGGCGAAGTGACTGGGTTCTTGTGTGTGAGGAAGTGTGAGGATGGTAAAGGACAGAAGAAGGTTCAGTTCTTTTGTTTATAGGGTCACTATGAGTCCTACTAGACTCAATAGCACCCTAACAACACAGCAACACGAAATATGAGACCTCTGGTAAGTAATGGAAGGCCAGCCTGGTTGCCCCCATCCCCATTTCACCCGTGGGAAGTCACAAAATGGGGGAAAGGTGCATGCGGTGACCATTCAACATCCACCCTCATTCCCCAACTCAGGGTCCCCCCTTACACGTGGAGTTCTGGGAGAAATAATTAACCATGGGTAAAGGAGATCCCAAGAAGCCGAGAGGCAAAATGTCATCGTATGTATTTTTCGTGCAAACCTGCTGAGAGGAGAAGAAGCAGCACCCAGATGGTTTTATCAACATCTCAGAATTTTCTAAGTGCTTGGAGAGGTGAAGACCATGTCTGCTAAAGAGAAAGGTAAATTTGAAGACATGGCCAAGGTGGACAAGTCCTGTTACGAGAGAGAGATGAAAATCTATATTCCTCTTAAGGACGAAACAAAAAAGAAGTTCAAAAATCCCAATGCGCCCAAGAGGCACTCTTCAGCTTTTTCTGCTTCTGTTCTGAGTATCGATCCAAAAATCAAAGGCGAGCTCCCTGGCCTTTCCATTGCGAAGAAGCTAGGAGATACTGGAATAATACTGCTATTGCTGACAAGTCGCCCTATGAGAGAAAGTCGCGAAGCTGAATGAGAAGCATGAGAAAGATACTGCTGCATACAGGGCTAGAGGCAAGCCTGATGCAGCTGAAAAGGGAGTTGGCTGAGAAAAGGAAGAAGAAGGATGAGGAGGATGAGGAAGAGTAGGAAGATGATGATGAGTAAGTTGGCTGTAGTGCAGATTTTTCGTTGTCTATAAAGCATTTGAGCTCCCTGTACACAACTTACTACTTCTGAAGAAGAAAAAAAATTACATGTTATGGGTTAAAAAAAAAAGTGGAACAATCTCCTTCCTTCATTTGTTGGAGTAGATAAGATGTAATAACCCAGAAAAGAGAGAAATGTATACTAAGGATATGTCAGTGGTTACTCATTTAACATATGCTATTTCATTTCGACAGTGCTAAAGAGCAATGATGTCAGTATAAAGACTAAGGGTGTCTGATCCAAGCTACCACATTTTAAATTACTTCCTATGCAAGTGATACAAATACCTAGGTCAGGAAGCTATTGTGCAAATAGAATAAGGGTACACTACATGGTTTAAAATTTAAAAAGGCATGCATCAGAGTTGGATGCTTTTTTCATACCTATTTAATCTGTACTGAAAGAGGAAATTAGAAGAAAAGATGGACTCTATAAAGAAGAACAAAGCATCAAGATTGGAGGATGACTCCAACTAACATAAACACAGGTTATACACATGGATTTCACCTGATGGTATGCACAGGAATCAGATCGATTACATCTGTGGAAAAAACCGCTGGAGAAGCTCAGTATCAGCTGTGAAAACTAGGCCAGGAGCTGACTGTGGAACAGACCACCAACTACTCAAATGCAAGTTCAAGCTGAAGCTGAGGAAAATTAAACCAAAACCACAGAAGCCAAAATATGACTTTGATTTCATCCCACCTGAATTTCAGATTCATCTCAGGAACAGGTATGAGGCCTTGAACACTAATGAGCAAAGACCAGATGAGTTGTGGGAGGATGTCAAATGTATCATCCAGGAAGAGTTCAAACTGTCATTACAAAGACAATGTCAGAAGAAACTCTGAAGATTGCACTAGAGCATAGAGAAGCCAAAGCACAAGTAAGAATTAAGATACAAAATAGATGAACAGAAGATTCCAAAAGGCAGCATGGAATGTTGTTGTTGTTAAGTGCCATCGAGTCGTTTG
>NW_006399755.1:5350739-5362805 GCF_000299155.1 Elephantulus edwardii
TAGGGTTGTTGTACAAAGGGTCTCTATGAGTCGCAAACGACTCAACGGCACATAACAACAACAACAAGAACAACAACAAGAACAAGAACAACAACAACAACAACAACAACAACAACATAAAGATGACTCGGTTTGTCTTGCGAATTTGGGTATGTGGCCAGGAGAGACCAGGCCACAGAGAAGAACATCATGCTTGGAAGGGTGGAAAGTGCAGAAGAGGGAGACCCCAAATGACGTGGGTTCAAATGAGAACAGGAGTGCTGGAGTCAATGCAACTGTCTCACAATAGGGCAGGGATCAGAGCCATTGTACATATAGGATTGTTGTCAATAGTGGGTGACTCGACACATAACAACAACAACAACAACAACAACAACAACAACATGCAGATGGCATAATCCTGAAACACTAGCTGCAGTAGATCAAATGCTGTAGTCCTCACTATGGATTGCATCTCAATGTCAAGAGAACAAAAATTTTCACCACTAGACCAATAGTTAAGATCATGATAGATGGAGAAAAGAATGAAACTGTCAATAACTTCATCTTACTTGGATCAAAACACTTGGTACCAGCAGTCAGGAGATCAGGATATGCAATGAACTGGTAAAGTCTGCAGCCAGGGACCTCTCTGAATTACTGAGGAGCAATGGTGGGATTATAAAATGGTACAACCACTCTGGAAGGCAGTTTGGCATTCCCTTAAAACGCTCAACACAGAAATTCCTTATGACTCAGCTATTCCAGTGCTTGTAATATACCCCAAGGAAACGAGAACTGAGGCACAGACACATAGGCACGAATGTACACAGCATCATTATTCACCATAACAAAAACATGGTAATAGCCCAAATATCCAACCACAAGGAAATGGATTGAGAAATTATGGTACAGTCACAAAATGGAATACTATGTAGCATGCAGGAACAATGATTTTGTAAATTATTTTAATGCTCCTTGTTACATCCTTTGGGCATGTGGCCAGGAGGGACTGATCATTGAAGAAGGACATCATGCTTGGAAGGGTGGAGGGACAGCACAGGGGAGAAATGCCTTGAATGAGATGGATTGATACAGTAATTACCACAATGGAAGTAGGTATATTGGAGTCAGTGAGACTGGCTCAGGACAAGGCAGGCTTTAGAGCTAGTGGACATATGCAGGTGACTCGATGGCACATAACAAAAACAACAATAACATCTAATTTGTGAGGAACTGTAGGGCATTATGTTAAGTAAACTAACTCAGTCCCATAAGGACAACTACCATACAAAACCATTATTGTAGAATGTGTATGCAGATCCAAGACAGGGGAGGGGATTGCAGAGGGTGAGGAGGGGGGGGGGGGGGGGGGTGGTGTGTGTCACAGAATTTGATGTGTGGAGAAAGGAGTGGGTAAAGGAAATGAGAAACATCCACTGGGGATCTGGAAAGACAGGGTAATGGTGGACACAGTTCAATGAAGATTAGTTTTATAAAAATTAATGAAAAAAACCAATAATTAATGTAAATTATTAATATGAAACAATGTGAATAAAGGACAGTGTGAAACAAAACACAATATATATAAATTTATAAAGAAATAAATAAAAAATAATCGCTGTCTTTTAATTGTGTTGGAGAAGAGTACCAATATGCTATATACTGCAAAAAAAGAACAAATTGTACATCTTGGAGAAGGTGAAGCCAGAGTGCTCTTTGAAGGCAAAGATGAAGCTTCGTCTCACATAATTCAGGTATATTGCTAGGAGAGGCTGTTTCTTGGAGAGGGACATTATACTAGGACAGATGGAGGAACAGCAAAGAAACGAAGACCCACAACCACATGTAGTAACACAGTGGCTTGAGAGGGTAAGAAATTTTAAGGATGTCACTGGATAGAAGGGCTCAGGTATATTGTTCACAGGGTTGTGATGAGTCACATTTGATCAACAACATCTATCCAAAAGAAGTCCTCAGTTGGTAAGATTAATGGAATCACTGAATCAATTGGTATTTCCATTTTCAACATTTTAAGGCAGTACCAAACTGTACTGCATAGTGATTTCTCCATTTACATTTCCGCTAATAGTACATAAGAATTCCCATCTCCCTACATCCTCACCAACAAACAACAATTTGTTCTTGACTATCTTACTCAACTTTGCTATTGTTGCTGGTGTGAAATGAACTCTCACTGTTTTAGTGTGAACCCCTGTAATAGCTAGTGATTTTGAGCATTTCTTTGTGTTGACCACCCAAATGTCATCTTTGTTAAGTCTGCCCACGTCATTTGCTCATTTTATAATTGAGTTGCTTGTAATTTTCCTGTTGAGATGATGGAATACTTTTAGATATAACCAACTTGTCAGGGAGTTGTAATATAAAATGTCATTAACACATTTCCCCCCCCCCAGTCTGTAGGTTCTTTTTACTCTTTTGATACATATACATGGTTTAATTTTTAGAAGGTCATGTTACTCTTGTTTAGTCTCTCCTGATAATGCATTTTTTGGTTACAGACTACCAAATACTCATATGCAAGTTCAAGCTGAAGCTGAGGAAAAGTAAATCAAGTCCACAGGAACCTTGAGTCTATCCCACATCAATTTAAAAATCATCTCAGGAACAGATTTGAGGACTTGAACACTAATGAGTGAAGATCAGATGAGCTGTGGCAGGATATAAAGAATATCACCCAGGAAGAATGCAAAAAGTCATTGCAAAGACAGAGGAGGAAGAAAAGACAAGGATGGATGTCAGAAGAAACTTTGAATATTGCACCAAAGCACCAAGAAACCAAAGCAAAGGGAAGAAATCAAGATGTTAAGGAGTTGAACAGAAGATTGATTCCAAAGGGCAGTGCAGGGAAGACAAAGTAAAGTATTACAATGAAATATGCAAGGAGCTAGAGTCAGAAAATCAAAAGGGCCAAACTTGCTCAGCATTTCTTAAGCTGAAGGAACTGAAGAACAAATTCAAGCCTCGATTTGAATACTTAAGGATGATTTGGGTAGAATATTAAATGATCCAGGAAGCAGTAAAAGAAGATAGAGTATACAAAACCACTGTATCAAAAGGAATTATCACAGAAGAATTTCATGAAACAAGAGCATGTGGTAATAAAGGAAGAAGTTCATGCTGTTCTGAAAGAATTGGCAAAAACCAAGGCCCCAGGAATGGATGGCATACCGACTGACATATTTCAATAAACAGATGCTGCCCTGGATGTGCTCACCAAGTAGTGCCAAGAAATCTGCAGGACAACCACCTGGCCAACTGACTGGAAGAGATACACATTTGTTCCCATTCCAAAGAAAGGTGATCCACCAGAGTTCAGAAATTATCAAACAGTATCATTGATATCACATGCAAACAAGATTATGTTGAAGATTATTCAGAAATGACTGGAATAGCACATCAACAGAGTAAAGTGCAGGCTGATTTAGAAGGGGTCATGGTACTAGGGATATTATAGCTAATGTCAGATGGATCTTGGCTGAAAGCAGAGAGCAAAGGAATGTGTATTTGTGTTTCACTGACTATGCAAAGACATTTGACAGTGTAGATCACAATAACTGTGGCTGACTCTGAGAAGAAAGAAAATCCCGGAACACTTGATTGTGTTTATGCGAAACCTATACTTGGACCAGGAGGCTGTCATCAGAACAGAGCAAGGAAACACTGCATGGTTCAAAATTGGGACGAATGTATGCCAAGGATGTGTCCTATCTCCGTATCTTTTCAATCTGTATGCAGAATAGATTATCTGGGAGGCTGGGCTCTATGAGAAGAAATGTGGCATTAGGATTGGAGGAAGACTCATCAACAATCTGCTTTATGCAGATGACACAACCCAGTTTGCTGAAACTGAGGAGGAACTGAAGTGCTTACTGCAGGTCAGGGACTGCAGCCTTCAATATTGACTGAAGCTCAACCTCAAGAAAACAAAGATTCTCACCATTGGGCCAACTGGTAGCATCATGATAGATGGTGAAGAGATTGAGATCGTCAACAGCTTCAGTTTGTTTGGCTCTATGATCAACTCTCTTGGTATCAGCAGCCAGGAAATTAAAAGACGAATTGCATTGGGAAAATGTGCTGTCAGAGGCCTCTCCAAAATACTGAAGACAATGCCAATCTGGAGACTGCTAGGAGAATAAACAAGTTTGGTCTGGAGAGGGTGAAGGCAGGCCGCTCCTTGGAGGCATGGATTCTGAAGCTTCACCTGACATACTCTGGATATGCTGCAAAAGGGGGATCAGTCCTTAGAGAAGGAAATCATGCTTGGGAGGGTGGAGGGACAGCACAAGAGACGAAGATCCTGGATGAGATGGATTGATTCAGTGACTGGGGTAATGAGGGTAGGTTTATCAGAAACAAGAACACTGGCACATGATAGAACAGGGTTTAGGGCTGTCGTACATAGGGTTGCTATGAGTCACAGGCGACTGAATCGCACATTAACAACAACATCAAGAACAACATCTGATAGATTCTCATCTCTCAAAATTCACTGCTGTCATTGCTGTCAAGTCAGAATCCTCTAGTGGGTTTTCAGAGACTTTGAATACCATGGGAAGACTGTTAATCTTTCTCCTGAGTATATTCTCCTAGTGTATTCAAACAATCTACCTTTGGGTTGGCAATGCAACTCCTTATTCACTGAGCCCCCTCAGTGCCATAGACTGTTGTTACTATGTAACATATAGGTAGAACTGACTCAGCTGACCCTCTAGTGGGTTTTCAGAGGCAGTAAAATGCACAGGAGAAAATGCCCCTCTTTCTCCCACAGAGCAAGTGGTGCATTTGAGTGGTGGGGCTGTGGTTTGGCAGTGGAAGGATGCTCCCTTTTTTTTTTTTGATGATCTTTAAAGTTTAAGATTTTGCCTTTAGCTCTTCCATCTGTCTTGGTATAGTTTTCATATACAGTTTGAGGTATGGATCTTGTTTGAGTTTTCTGCGAACGGAGACCCATTTTTCCTATTGCCATTTGTTTAAGAAGCTGTCTTTAATTCCTTTTCAAAAAACCGTTCTCCCAAAGTGAATGCATCTACCTCTTGGTTCTCAGTTCTGTTCATTTGGTCTATGCATCTGTCACTATAGCAGTACGATAAGTTTTCAATTATCATGGCTGTGTAAATGTTGCGATCAGGAAGGATAAACCCGTCTCGTTTGGTTTTTCTTTTTCTGTAGCAGTGAGATTTTTATCTAGTTCTGAAAATAACAGTACTATCTGCATATGCAGATTACAGAAAGAGAACGAATTACAAAGAAAGAAATATGAGCAAAGTAGTGTAAAGATTCGTTTGTTCTAATGAGAAAACAGTAGTGTAAAAAAGTTCAAATAAGGTTGCTGTCGTTCATATAAAGTAGAGAACGTGTGTATAAAAAGGAGTTATTTTAAAAAAAAGTTGTCTATGCCTCTCCAAAAAATTTTTCCTGGATTTCCCCGTCCCCTTGGGGAGTTTCTGAGAATCTTTGGACACATTTTTTTTTCTCAAGTTACTGGCTTGCCCTAACTGTAGTTATAATGTTTAATTACCCCAGCAATTAGATAATTACAATTTAGTATGGAAACAGCAAGAACAGTGCAAGGAGTAGAAATAACACAAAACCTTCTCAGGGGAGAAAATATTTGCATCTTAAAAGATAATATATAGATAATATATAATTGTCAAATCATTTAACTGATGCTTTTAATAATATAAGGACCTACAATATCAACTGAGATGTTTGAACAAACAGATTCAGCCCTCGAAGGGCTCACTCTTCTATGCCAAGAAACTGAAAAGATAGCTATGGGACTTTATTTTTTGCTCACTGGAGAGAAACAGGAAAGATGATCCAACATTATTAAAAAAATTATAGACACCATCATTAACTTATTTTGCCATCTCTGAAACTCAATGGAGGGTTAGGTATGAGTGAGTTCCAACTCGAGCACATATAACAACAACATAATATCACATACGGGTAAAATCTTGCTGATGATACTTCTAAAACAGTTGGCACAGAGAACTCTCAGAAGTTTAGGCTGGTTAGCTGTGGAGGAAGAAGGAGCATGGCTGATGCCTGATCTTTGCAGAAAAGTGCAGGCTACCAAGAAAAATGTGTATCTGTATTTTTATTGACTATGTGAAGACATACACATCCAGGGCAACATCTGTTATCTGAAATACTTCAATAGGTATACCATCTATTCCTGGGGCCTTATTTTTTGCTATTTCCTTCAAAGCAGCTTGAACTTCTTCCTTCATCAACATAGGCTCTTCCTATAAGTTATTTCATTAAATTCTTCTGTATCTGCCAATTCCTTTCTATACAATGACTTAGTATATTCCTTCCATCTTCTTTTAATACTTCCTGGATCATTTAATATTCTGCCCAAAGCATCCTTGATTATAGCAACTCTAGGTTTGAATTTGTTCTTCAGTTCCTTGAGCTTAAGAAATGCTGAGCGAGTTCGGCCCTTTTAATGTTTCTGACTCCAACTCCTTGTACATTTCATTGTAGTATTTTTCTTTGTCATCCTGTGCTGCCTTTTGGAATCTTCTGTTCAGCTCTTTAGTATCTTGAATTCTTCCTTGTGCTTTGGCTTCTCTACGCTCCAGTGGAATCTTCAGAGTCTCTTTTGACATCCATTTTGGTCTTTTCTTCCTCTTCTGTCTTTGTACTGGACCAACTGGCAGCGTCAGGACGGATGGCGAAGAGATTGAGATTGTTCACAGCTTCAGTTTGCTCAGCTCCACAGTCAACACTCTTGGCACCAGCAGTCAGGAAATCAAAAAGCGTATTGCAATGGGAAAGTCTGCTGTTAGGGACCTCTCTAACGTACTCAGGAGCAACGGTGTCTCTCTGGAGAGGAAGGTGCGCCTGATACAGGCCATGGTCTTTGCAATCACTTGTTATGCATCAGAGAGTTGGACAATGACTAGGGAGGATAGAAGGAGAGTTGATGCCTTTGAGCTGTGGTGCTGGAGAAGAGTACTGAATGTACCATGGACTGCCAGGAGAACAAACAGATTCATCTTGGAGAGGATTATACCAAGCTACTCCTTGGAGGCAAGGATTCTGGGGCTTCGCCTGACATACTCTGGACATGTTGCCAGGAGGGACGGGTCCTTGGAGAGGGACATCATGCTTGGGAGGGTGGAGGGACGGCGCAGGAGGGGAAGACCCTCTATGAGATGGGACTGATTTGGTGACTGGGGTAATCGGGATGGGTGTGTCGGAGGCAGTGTAGTTGGCACAGGATAGAGCAGGGTTTAGGGCTGTTCTGCATAGGGTCGCTATGAGTCGCAAATGATTCGATGGCACATAACAACAACAAGAACATGTGAAGACATTCAACTGTGTGTTGTTAGGTCTCGTTGAGTCGAGTATGACCCACAGAGACCCTATGAACAACAGATCTAAACACTGTCCTATCCTGTACCATCCTTTCACTTCGTGACACACTAGAGCCCATTGTGGAAGTCACTATGTGAATGCACCTGGTTGAAAGTCTTCCTCTTCGTCAATCCTCTGCATTTCTGAGCATCATGTCCCTCTACAAGGAACAGCCGCTTCTAGCAACATGCTCAAAATACATGAGGCAAAGATTTATCATCTATGCCTCCAAAGAACACTCTCTGGCTGCATACTGTCCAAGACATATTTGTTTGTTCTCTTGGCCATCTGTGAGATATTCAGCTCTCTTCTTCAACACCATAGCTCAAAGCCATCAATTCTTCTGCCATCCTTATTCATTGTCCAGCTCTCAGATATACAGCAAGTGATTGGAAGGACCATGGCTTGAATCAGATGCACTTTAGTTCTCAGAATGACATCATTACTGCTCAATAATTTGGAGAGGTCCCTAAGTGCAGACTTTCCCAGAGCAATACATCTCCTGATTTCCTGACTGCTGGTAGATTCAAGATGAAATTGTCAGTTACAATCTTTCCTCCATCCATCATGATATTGCCTATTGGTCCAGTGGAAAGAATCTTATTTTCTTGACACTGAGATGCAATCCATACTGAAGGCTCTATTGTTTGATCTCCTGCTTCAAGTCTGCCTCACTTTTAACAAGCAAGGCTATGTTGTCTGCATAACACAGGTCATTGATGAGTTTCCCTCCAATCTTGATGCCACATTCCTTTTCAGAGTCCAGCTTCTCGGGCAATTCACTTAGCATACAGGTACAGAGAAAGATTAAACCTTGATGCTCACCCCTCTTAAACTATGTAGTATTTTCTGGTTCTGTTCATACAACAGCCAATAGGTCTAGGCTTCTAGGCTGGAGTTTCACATGAGCACAATTAAGGGCTCAGGGATTCCCATTCTTCTTAATGTTAGCCCTAATTTGTGATGATCCACATGAGTCAAATGCCTTTGAATATTCAATGAGGCATTGAATATTCAATATTCAACGAATATCCAATATTCAAGAATAGTCATTCTTCTGATATTCTTTACTTTCAGCCAGGATCCATGTGACATCAACAATGATATGCCTGGTGCTAGGCCTCTTCTAAATCCAGCTTGAGTGTCTGGCAGTACTCAATATACTGTTCTAGCCATTTAAAAATGATCTTCAGTGGTATTTTATTTACATGTGATATTAATAATATAGTGTGATAACTTCCACAGTGTGTTGGATCACCATTCTTGGAAATGAGAACATATTCTAATTATTTCAAAATAGTAGTATTTGCAAATTATGGCCTTGGCTAGAGAAATGAAACTGGAGACCAAATTATTGAACACTATACAATCAATAATTTAGTGATTTGAAATACTTTTTTAAAAACAGAAATGGTGAGTATACACATAAATATAACCTGATATCTAACTACACATGAATCAGATGGACTACATTTGTGAAAGAAATATCCAAACAGCTCAGTATTAGTAGTTAAAACCAGTCCACGTGCTGACTGTGGAACAGACAAAATCTCCACGGGCAAATTCAAATTGAAGTGGGAGAAAGTGAAAACAGATCCACAAGAAACAACAAATGGCCTTGAGTCCATTGTACTTCAATGTAAAAACTACCTCAGGAATAGCTTCAAGGCACTGAACACTCATGACTCAAGACCACATGATCTCTGTGACAAAATCAAAGAAGAAAGCAAAATGTCATTACCAAAACAGGGGAGAAAGAAAAGATCAAAATGGATCTAAATGGTGAAGAGATTGAAAACCTCTTACTAGAAAGTTGAGAAGCCAAAACAAAATGAAGAAGTGAGCAAGTAAAACACAGATTTAAGGGCAGCTTGAGAAGACAAAGTATTATAACAGAATGTGCAAAAAGCTAGAGTTAGAAAATAAAAAAGGAAGAACTTGTTTAGCATTTTTCAGTCTGCAAGAATGGAATACCTCGAGTTGCAATACTGAAGGATACTATGGGAGAAATCTTGAACAACCTAAGAAGCATCAAAAGAAGATAGAAGAAATTGAACTGTACTGAAGGCACTGCCAAAAAATAAGGCTCCAGAAGTTGTTAAGATACCAATTAATACATTGTAACAAACAGAAGCAGATCGGAAGCAGATAGTGATTACTATGCTATGCTGAGAGATTTGGAAGATTACTACCTGAACAAATGACTGGAAGGAATCCATTTTTATTGTTGCTATGTGCCATCCAGTCATCTGTGACTCATAGTGACTTTATGTACAATACCTCTGAATCTTGCTCTATCTTGGGCCAGTCTCAAACTCTGACACAGCTACCTCAATTACCCCAGTTACTATTCAATTCATCTTATCAGGGGTCTTCCACTCCTGTGCTGTCCCTCCACTCTTCTGAGCTAGATGTCCTTATCCAAGGAACAATCCCTCCTGGACACATACTCAAAGTATGTAACATGGAACTTCAAAATCTTAGCTTCCAAGGAAAAACTTGGTTTCATCCTCTCCCAGACAGACCGGTTGTTCTCCTCATTGTCCATGATATGTTCAATAAATTTCTCCAGCACTGCAACTCAAAGGCATCATCCTTAGTCAACTGTCCAGCTCTCTGATGCATAGCAAGTAATTGCAAAGACCATGGCCTGTATCAGGCACACCTTAGGCTTGCAGACAGACTTTGTTGCCTCTCAGTACACTGGAGAGGTCCCTGACTGCGGATTTTTCCAATGCAATTAGTCTTTTAATCTCCTCATTGGTGGTAGTAAAAGTGTTGATTCTGGAGCAGAGCAAGCTGAAATTGTTAACAATATCAATCTCTTCTGCATGTATCATGATGATGCCAACTGACCTAGTGTTAAGAATCTCTGTCTTCTTGATGTTGAGGTTAAATCCATATTGAACACTACAGTCCTTGACCTTCTGCAGCAAGCACTTTACATCCTCTTAAATTTCAGTAAGCAAGCTTGTGTCATCTGCATATTGGCATCTGTAGGTTGCTAATGAGTAATCCTCCAATCCAGATGTCAGATTCCTCCTCATAAAGTCTAGTCTCACTCATGATCTGTTCCACATATACAATGAAAAGATATAGAGACAAGGATGCATCCCTGACAAACATTCTTTTCCTGAGTTTAACCATGCAGTGTTTCCTTAATTTGTTTTGAGGACTGCTTCCTCATCCAAGTATAGGTTTTTATATGAGCACAATCAAGTGTTCTGGGATTGCTATTCCCCTCAAGGATAACCACAGTTTGTTGCGACCCACAGAGTCAAATGTCTTTGCATAGACATTCCTCTGGCGCTCTTTGCTTTCGACGAAAATCCATCTGACATTGGTAATAATGTCTCGAGTGCCATAGCTTTTATTTGATTCCTATGCATACCATCAGGTGAAATTCATGTATATAGCCTGCATTTATGTTTCTTATAAAAGGTATTTGCAATAAGTAAGTCATTGATTTTACAAAATTCAATCATTTTATCTCCAGCCTTATTTCTCTCACAGAGCCCATGTTTTCCAGCTACTGATTCTTCTTCCCTGTTCCCAACTTTTGCGTTCCAGTCACCCATTATTATTAATGCATCTTGATTGCATGTTTGATCAATTTCTGACTGCAAAAACTGGTAAAAATCTTCTATTTCCTCTTCTTTGGCTCTAGTTGTTGGTGCATATATTTGAATGATAGTGGTATTCACTGGACTTCCTTGTATGCGTATGGATATTATCCTGTCACTCACCACATTTTATTTCAGGATAGATCTAGAAATGATATTTTTACTTATGAAACCAACCCCATTTTTTTCTCACCTTTTCATTCCCAGCATAGTAAATCATAAGATCATCTGATTCAAAATTTCCCATGCCAAGCCATCTCATTTTGCCAATACCTAGTATGTCAATATTTATGCGTTCCATTTCTTTCTTAACAATGTCCAATTTTCCTACATTCTTCCTTCTCACATTCCACGTTCCAATCACTAGTGTCTCCTTACAGCTGTTTCTCAATAACAGCAGTGAAAACCAGGCCAGGTGCTGATTGTCGGACAGACCACCAACTACTCATATACAAATTCAACCTGAAATTGAGGAAAATTAAATCAAGTCCATGGGAACCAAGATTTGACCTTAAGTCTGTCCCAGTCGAATTTCAAAACCATCTCAGGAACAAGTTTGAGGCCTTTAGCACCAATTGGTGTAGAACAAATGAACTCTGGGAGGATATAAAGAAAATCGTCCATGAAGAATGCAAAAGATCATTACAAAGGCTAAAGAAGAAGAAAAGACCAAGATGGATGTCAGAGACTCTGAGTATTGCATTAGAACACTGAGAAGCCAAAGCTAAAGGAAGAAATCAAAGAGCTGAACAGAAAATTTCAAAAGGCAGCTCAGGACGACAAAGCAAGATACTATTATGAAATGTGCAGAGAGCTGGAGTCAGAAAATCAAAAGGGCTGGACTCACTCAGCATTTCTTAACCTGAAGGAGTTGAAAAACAAATTCAAGCCACGAGTGATAATACTTAAATATAGTTTGGGTAGAATGTTGAATGATCCAAGAAGTATCAAAATAAGAGGGAAGGAGTACACAGAATCACTGTATTAGAAGGAATTGGCTGACACAGAGGAATTTCATGAAATAATATATGAGCAAGAGCCTATGGTGATGAAGGAGGAAGTTCAAGTTGCT
>NW_006399755.1:5364000-5372094 GCF_000299155.1 Elephantulus edwardii
TGTTCCCTGAAGTCAAGGATTCTGAAGCTTTGTCTGACATACTTTGGGCATGTTGCAAGGAGGGACTGGTCCTTGGAGAGGGACATCATCTTTGGCAGAGTGGAGGGGCGGCAAAGGAGAGGAAGACCCTCGATGAGATGGATCGATTCTGTGAGTGGAATGGTGGGAATGAATGTGTGTGAGACAGCAAGGTTGGCACAGGATAGAATGGCGTTTAGAGCTCTTGTACAAAGGGTCGTTATGAGTCGCAAACGACTCGATGGCACATTAACAACAACAACAACAACGCCTCAGCTTCTTCTAAACCCAGCTTGTATTTCTGGTAGTTAACACTCCCAAAAAAGGGTGAACGAAGAGAATGTGGTAACTGTCAAACAGTATGACTGCAAACAAAATCCCACTGAAGACTATTAAGAAGCAGCTAGAACAGTAAATTGACAGAAAACTTGTAGAAATTCAACTGGATTTCAAAGAGGCTGTGACACCAGGGGCATCATTACTGATGTCAGATGGAGTCTGGAGGAAAGCAGAGACTACCAGAAGGATGATGTTGCAGTGTCAAGGATTTATTTTCCCAAATAGCTTTTCTATCTCTTGATATCCTGGTTCAAAAGATGGATATTATGTCTCAATAAGGAATACTCTCTCTACAAAATATTGCAAGACTGTAAGTGTGCCACGAGGTAAATGTTGATTGGACATGCTGGAATAAGGCATGGCCCAAATCACCATTAGGTTCTCTAGAGACATAGGTCTATGCCTAGGCCTCTGATAAAAGAGGACTGTGTTTGAATCGTGGGGCCTCTTTTTCTCCATTTGCTTGGGATAGCCTCTTGATCTGAGGCAGCTGCTATTTTCAACAGCTGTGTGAGCTTCTTGAGGACTTTCCAGTGAATTGCTCAGCCCCAAAACATGGATGGAAATTTTGGGGTCAGGAGGAGGAATAGTTTAATAGTTAATAGGAGGAGTGGTTTAACAGAACAAACTTTTAGGACATTTTTGACCTCTGGGTTTTTTTTGTAGTTGATTTGGTATTGATTTTTTGAGTTGATGAGAACTAAGACTTTTTGTGCTTAGTACTCACTTTTTTTAATGTTCAGAATTGTAAGCAAAATAGATGTTTAAGTGTATTTTATTGGTTATATAAAGGCATTAACTGCACAGATCACAATAAATTATGGCAACCATTGAGGAGGATGGGAATCCCCAAACACTTACTTGTACTGATGTGAAACCTAGACCTAGACCAAGAGGTAGGTGTCAAAACAGAGCACGGCAATACTGAATGGTTTAAAATCAAGAAAGGTGTACATCATATCTGTATCCTTTTCTCCATACCTGTTCAATCTGATCTGTGTGTTGACAAAATCATTTGATAAGCCAGACTTCACAAAGAATGTGGCATCAGGATTGGAGGCAAATTCACCAACAGCACATCCATATTTATCGTGGCTTTGTTAACAATACCAAAGAGTTGGAAACAACCTCTGTGAGCTCTGGTATATTCACACAATGGAATACTATGCTGCACTGAAAAACAAGGAACTCATGAAATATACAGAATATGTGACACTTGACATTATGCTGAGTGAAATATCTCAGCCACAAAAGGACAAATACTGCATAATGCCACTGTTGTAAAACAAGACTGACACTGGGGTTGGAGGATACTGAGAAAGATGGGATAAATTATGTATACTGCATTGAAACCGATGAGGGAGAGAACTATTTAAAAAGGATATATGATTAGGTATATGACAGGAGTCCAGAACAAAGGCTGCATAGTGGATTGGACTTTGTGGGAGGCATTGTCTAACAATGAAAGAATTTTTATTTTACCTTTCAAAGAGAAGAACGAACTTGGGAGGAGGTTGGGCAGGGGAAAAAGTGCAACAATGAATGAATGGAAATCTTAAAGTCTCTGTACACTTTCATTAAAATTAATAATAATAAATTTTTTAAAAAAAATTCACCAACAACCTGGTTATGCAGAAAACAAAACATTGGTTGCTGAAAGAGAGAAGTAGCTGAAGGACTTGTTGGAGAAGATCAATATCAACAAAATGAAAATCCTTACCACTGGGCCAATAAGCAACATCATGATAGTTGGAGAAAAGAGGCAAATGATTTTATCTTGTTTAGATTCACCATAATACTCTTGGTATCAGCAGTCAAGAATAAAAAGATGTATTTGATCTGGCAAAATCTGCTGTCAGGAAACTCTCCAGAGTACTAAAGAGTTAAGATGTCAGTTTCAAGTGTGCCTGATCCAAAATACGGTCTTCTGCCTTGTTAGCTATGCATCCGGAAAGTTGGATAAAAACTAAGCATAACAGAAGAGCAGCAGATGTGAGTTGTGGTACTTGCACAATATACGGAATATCCCATGGACTGCCAAAATAATAAACAGGTGGGTCTTGGAGAAAGCAAAACCATAGTGTTCTTAGAAACAAAGATGACAGAACTCCATCTCACATACTGTGGGCATGTTGTTGGGAGGGGCCATTCCTTGAAGAAGGACCAGAGTAAGAGAAGATGACCTGCAACAAGATGGATCGATGTGAGCTCCAGCATATCGGAGATGTTGAGGATGGCAAAGGATGAGGGAAAGGTCACATTTGCTGTTCATAGGGTCACTATGAGTCACAGTTAACTCAGCGGCACAAAGTAACAAATAGCTATTACTAGGTTTGTATCATGAAGAAATTATGAGTAGATATACGCACATTCATATACACCATAGTTTTATTCTTAACAACAAAGAGATGGAAATTACTCATGTGCCCATCGATGAATAAAGAAACTACGGTGTATTTATGCAAGGGAGTAGTATGCAACTTTCTTTTTTTAAAGGAACAATTTACAAACTACTGCTTAACATGGATTAATCTAGAGGACATTATGCTGAGTGAAATGAATCAGTCACAAAAAGACAAATACTACATAAGACCAACATTATAAAAAGGGAGCAAAAGGTTTATATATAGTTAGAATCATTCTAATGTGGTGGCTATGGAAGGAAAGGGAAAAGCAGGGGAGTGGAAAAGTAAAAACTAAAGTTATTAAGATGAGTGATGGGAATGACAATATAGATAGAATAATCTGACCATCGATATTATAATTAATGTTATTGAACAAAATATACATGCATGATTAAAAACAAAAAAATTTGTAAACATTTACTTAAATTAAAATGGAAATAAATAAAAAAAGTTTTATTCTTTCTAAATTCTAGCACACATAACACACTGTGGTAAGGTAGGTGTATTTTTACAATGCAGACTGATCTGACTGTGGATATTGTAATTAATGTTATGGTACAAAATATACATGGTAATGATTGAAAAACAAATAAGTTTTATGAACATTTATTTAAATTAAAATTTAAATAAATTTAAAAAAGGTTTATTCCTTACGAATTCTAGCTCATATAACATACTGCGGTATTTACAATGTTCTTCTTTTGCTCTCTAAGACTAGAGGGTAAGATTCTTAAAGAATAGAACTCTTTCCCTTCAAACAACCTGTTCTACAATTTGGTAGCAAACTCATCCAAAGAAATTGCAGAACTCACATTGAAAAAGGACTTGTGGTTACCCAGCAGTAAAAAAGTAAAATCTGTGAGATATAAACATCCCTAAAAATAGTGACTTAAGTTAATGTAGCATTTAAAACAAATACTTTTTATAATCCTCTAAAAGATTTGCCAAAATAGAGTTTCATTTAACATTTTCTGTAGATATCTGTCAGGTTTATGACTTTGGGAAAGTCTCAAAAGCCACTTGAAAAGACTTTAGAATAAGAAGGAAGTTTTAATTTTTATTGAGAAAACATCAAGATAGCTACTTTGAAAAAACAGGAGTACAAAAAAGAAAATACAATAACTAGATATGTTAGTCCTAAAGCCAGTTAACATTTTTTAGACCTTACTGCTACTGGAAAAAAAAAGTGGACAAGTTGGGCCAGCTGTGTAACAATAAATGCTTTTACAGTAATACCTGTTGACAGCCCAAATAAAAAAGAATGCACTGCTGAGATATCATCAATTTTGTTCTGTCATTACACAGCAGCTCCATCCAGTCTAAGCTTGTCAAAAAGTGTTACTGTAATCCATAAAGAAGTCTCCACCCCAGGCAAAAGAGAAAAATGTAGAAAGCTGGCTCTCAACAGGTGTGGTGAATGCTAATGCTAATACTGAGTCTCAAATCTCTTTACATTAGTTTTGTATATGACAAATGATTATCTTCTATTCTGAGGTGTCAGGTATGGATGAACTGATCCATCAGCAGGCATTTTAAGAGCAACAAGTGTAAATAAAGAGGGTGTGGACATGACTTTTTAGCAGTAAGCATCATTCCATGCACAAAGGTACATTAGTTCTTATGACAAATTTCCTTTTTCTACTCAAAAGAACAAAATATTTGAGAAGCTGGAAATATCTGACTTGCTCTCCAGAGAAAGATTATATTCTATCCAATCTTGTTATCAATGCACTTCAGTATATCTGATGAATCTCTAATGTAGATGCAGCTCAGACTCAGAAAGGAATGCAATGTTTGAAAGACACAGAAAAGTGTATTCTGATTTTGAAACAGAAGCCTGACTTTGGGTAAATTACTTAGCTTCTTAGTTTCTTATTCAATGGAATGTGGATAATAAAAAACATCACATACGGCTATTATAAAAACTGGAAGAGATCAAATACAGAAAGTATCTAACAGAGCACTTAGCACAAGAAAATAGTCAACACATAGGTCAAAGTTTCTTGCTTTTGGAAGGTGAGCTGAATAACAATTAAATTTGTTTCTCCAGAGGTGTACTACTACTTTTAAAACCAGGTGATACAAATGGTTAAGAGCGTAAATGCTATAAAAAAAGACTGGTGGTTCAGAATAATCTAGAAACATCTCTGAGACAAGGCCCAGTGATCTGCTTCCAAAAGATGTCTTGAAAACTCAAGAAGTAGTTTTGATCTGCATACATGAAGTTGATAATAAGATGGAATCACCTTGATGGTAACCAGCAAAAATAACTTTTAAAACAATAGTATTCAAACAAAAATATAATAGATAGAGCCATTATAATTAATGTCAGTAAACAACAGCTCAAATAAAAATTTATGAGGGCAGAGTTTGAACTCTTTCCATTGTGTCAGTTCTCAGGAAAGTCCAACTAGTACTGAGCTCTATAGTCAATAACTTCTCTCACTGCTCACTCTTCTATACTCAGCGGGATAGAAATAACGTAAATATACTGTTTGTGTAATTTTCTTAACTTTTCACATTCTTACTGCTTCAATTTGACTAAGGGAGTTCAATGGCAAAACTCACACAATCTGAATAACAGAAGAAAAAGGGCTAAGTTCAAATCCTACATACTGCAAAGTCTAGACTGCAGGTAAATCTCCCAAGTTTGCTGAGATCAGATTCCTCACCTGTAATTTAACTTGTAACCCACTTTATACAGTAAAACCTATGAAAGGCAGACTTGGATAAGGAGAAAACCTATCAGGGGAAGCAAAAAAGTATTTTCCACTAATAGTGAACAATAAAAAAGTGATGACTGCACCCTGTCTAAAGCAGAAAATGTCTTTGACTTCTGACTCTCAAAGGTTTCATTGTACAGGGCCCTTGAGAAGAAAGAGAGAAAGAGCAGCTGCTGTTTTATCTTCCTGACAACATGCAGCAAAAGGGTATACAAATGATAGGAGCTTCATAAAGTACCAGTAAATCAGGAAGTGAAGGTAAATCATAAAATTTGTTCAAGATGCCGTAAGATATGCATATGTAATGATATTGAAAGTAATGGTGTATAATTTCAGATAAAGGAAATGGCAAAAAAGACGTCATGATTCAGCAAGGTTTTTAGGTCAGGGCATTCCTAATCTTTTAGAGTTCTTGGGATTTCTAGGTATTTCTGAAATTTTAAGCTTTGTGTCTGAGCAAGAAGAGGGCTGTGACAATGCAGTAACAGGGTTACTACTCAATACAGAATAAATATTTGATGTACTAATAAGCAAAAATCAGGTTACTCACCACTTTGGTATCTTAAGTTTAAGAAAGTATATGTTCAGGAAGAAGTACGTAGAATGAGATGAGAAAAAGAAAAAAACGCATACCTCTGAGGAGTTTTGGTTTTCTTCATTTGTTAAGCTCAGCACACTGTATTCCAAGCATTATTTATCCAAATTGGTAAGAAAAGGGAAACCTGTCCTGATGGATAATTCAGGGACTTAACTATTAATTTCCTGGCCAATTAGGAAAATTTTATCTGAGAGGTAGTATAATTTTGTAAAAAGAACATAATCCTGACTGACCAGCTAATTCTGGAAAAAACAATCAGTACTCATTTCTTTGAAGCTTAGCTTTAACACCTGTAAGATGTGTAGATTACTACCATCTTCATAGGGCCAGCTCTAAGAAGAAACCCCCTAGCTGCTTAAGGAATTCTCTCACCACTGGACCAAGAGGCAACTTGGATCCATAATCAACACCGTTGGTACTACTAGTCAGAAAATCAGGAGATAAAATGCACTGGGCAATTGTGCACGGAGTGACTTCTCCAAATTAATGAGGAGTAATGATGTCAGTCTGAAGAGTAAGGTGATGGTCTTTCTGATCCCTTCCTATGTATCTGAGAGCTGGACAGTGAATAAGAATGATAGAAGATGCCTTTGAGCTATGGTGTTGGAGAAGAACACTGAACGTTCCATAGCCTGCCAAAAGAACAAACAAGGAAATATGTCTTGGAAGGGGTGCAGCCAGAGCATTTTTTAGAGGCAAAGATGATTAGGCTTGGCCTCACATACTATGGGCACGTTTCTTGGAGGGTCTGTTCCCTGGAAAGGAACATGATGTTAGGAAAGGTGGAGGGCTGGCAAAGGAGAGCAGGTGAATTGACACAGTGACTGCTGCAATGGGCTCTTAGTGTTTCAGGAAGTGTTACACAGGATAGGACAAGGTTCAGATATGTCATTCACAGGATCACTATGGGTATTTGTCCTTCTAAGACTACATTAGTTCACTCAGCATTATGTATCAGAATGACATACGAAACATATAAATGATTAGTCTGAAACAATGCATATGAATTTTGCAAGCAAACCAATAAAAAAATAGATGATACTCCAACTAAACAACTGTATTCTGAGAGCATTTATCCTGCTGCTTCCCTAATCATGTCATAGCTGGACAATGAATAAGGATGACAGAAGTTAGTTGAGCTTTTGAATTGTGGTGTGGGAAAAGTACTCAGTATTGTGTGGATTGCCAAAGGAACAGACATGTACAGAGTGCTTCAAGGAAGCAAAGACAGGAAAGTTTTGTTTAACATACTTGGGACACTTGCTAAGAGGGTTTACATAGGGTTTTCAGAGGCCTGCTATTTCAGAAGTGGATGGCCAATCCTTCTTCCTAGTCTATATTAATGTAAATGCTCAGATTTAGAGAAGTATCAGACAGAGTTAACCTTTAGTGTCAATGTTGTCCCTGCCTTTCTCACATGCGTCTTTAACCACTTATTTCCCTGCTCCACCATCCAACAGTATACCCATCCACTTCTACCCCCTCCCTTCACATCTATCTCCCATGGACCAGCCCTCCATCTAATAACTTATATATGAAGCTTCCTTGGCTTCTGTGATTCCAAACACATCAGCTGCTGGTAGTTCCTTATGTTGGGACCAATGTCTCTGAAGTTTAGTTGTAATGTTTCCCAAGCAAAGGTGATGCATCCTGTAGAACTGGTGTGTAGATAGGCTAAAAGAGGGGGTAGAGGAGCTTGACCAGCAGAAAGCTGGGAAGCTTAAGGGTCCGTCACAGTCCCCGCCCATCTTCTCAGGTAATCAGAAGAAGCCAAAAACCGCGCGACATTCGTTCCGGCCCGAACTCGCTCAGCATATCTTAAGCTCAAGGAACTGAAGAACAAATACAAACTTCAAGTTGCTATAATCAAGGATGCTTTCGGCAGAATGTTAAATGATCCAGGAAGTATTAAAAGAAGATAGAAAGAATATACTGAGTCACTGTATCGAAAGGAATTGGAAGACACAGAAGAATTTAATGAAACAGCATATGAGCAAGAGCCTATGGTGAT
>NW_006399755.1:5372919-5414507 GCF_000299155.1 Elephantulus edwardii
AGGAGAATTGATGCCTTTGAGCTGTGGTGCTGGGGAAGAGTATTGAGAATACCATGGACTGCTAGGAAAACAAACAGATTTGTCCTCGAAAGGGTTAAACCAGGTGGCTCCTTGGAGACAAGGATTCTGAGGCTCCTTCTAACATACTTTGGACATGTTGTGAGGACAGACCTGTCCTTGGAGAAGGACATCATGCTTGGGAGGGTGGAGGGACAGCACAGGAGGGGAAGGCCCTCTATGAGGTGGATTGATTCAGTGACAGGGATAATCGGGATGGGAGTGTCAGAGACAGTGCGAATGGCACAGGACAGAGCAGAGTTTAGGGCTGTTGTACATAGAGTTGCTATGAGTCGCAAGCGACTCAACGGCACACAACAACAACAACAAGAGGGTTTATTCCTTAGAAAGGGACATAATGCTTAGAAAGGTGGAGGAATGGCTAAAGACTGGAAGACCCCCAACCAGATGGACTGACACAGTGACTGCATCAATAGTTTTGAGTGTGTCAGAGATGGTGAGAATGGCAAAGAATAGAAAAGGGTTCAGGTCTGTTGTATGTAAGGTTACTGAGTTGTACCTGACTTAACGCCACCACCAACAACAACTTGCACAATAAACATCCGAATTGTGAGTACTCTCTGTGTGTTCTGTGTAATTGCTCCAACAGATTAGTGAGTCTAGCAATGAAGTGGTGAGTCAAGGAAGGATGGGTGGCATTATAACTGACAGAAGTAAGTACAGGGGCACAGGAGCATTCCTGACCTCCAGGAATTGGCTTTATGCAATTGATGGGAATTCTTCTCTGTGGAGTAAGTGGAGGTCAGACACCCTCATGCCACCTGCACATTTTTACACGAGCCTAAGACAACCTATATCCATTTTTACCTCAAATTAAGTAATTATAAATAATTGCTAGTCTGTGGATCTTTAATTTCTTGGCTGTCTTTTATTATTCTTTCTTTTTTTAAGTTTTATTCTTATATTGAAGAAATACTATTACTGTTGTAGGTAGTGAATTTGACTCATTTATGAAACACAAATTTTGATGGTTTTCTTGGTGGAGAAATATTAGGCCTAGAAGTGGACCTCTAGTCTACATTATAAAATTTCAAAACTAAGTAGCACCTTTTAAAGAAAAATACTCTTCTATGACAGGCAGTGTAAAATCATTACAATTAATTAGATGTCTTGACATCCTCCATTCTAGCACTGGAGTTCTCAGAATTATTTATATTAATCTGAACTAGGTTATACTGGTTTGTCTTACACCTTACATAAATTTATAATGATTTTACTACTACCTTTATGCTTGAATAAACAGTTTTTTGTGCCATGATCAATTTTTGGAATGTGTAACTGATTTAAACACAGAAAAATGATTATAAACAATAATATACAGTGTAAGAAAAAAACCTATTGATTATTAAGGTTGCTTGCCTTTGAGTTGAACACGACTCATAGCAACCCTATAAACAACTATTGACATTTATCAAAGTTTATAGTTTCTGGAGGCATGTTTTTTAGAAGTGGATGCCACTCCTGCTTCTAAGCCTGTAACAGTATGTTGTTATGTGCCATTGAGTTGCCTGCAATGTATAGAAACCCTATGTATAGAAGCTCTGAACCCATAACTGTCCTGAGTCAGTCTCACTAATTCCAACACACATTGCTTCACGTACTGTATCAATCCATCTTATCCAGGGTCTTCCTCTCCCACGCTGTCCATTCAACCTTCCAAGCATGATGTCCCTCTCCAAAGACCAATCTCTGCTGCCCATGTGCCCAAAATAAGTGAGGCAGAGCTTCAAAATCCTAGCCTCCAAGGACAGAAGTGGTTTCACCCTCTCCAAGATAGACCTAGGTGCTTCTTTTCTAAATGAATATCTGTTAAAAGAAAATCACCAATGAAATATCATTGTTACTTGTAAGCTATATATTAAATTTTAAGGGAAAAAGCTGATGAAATGGGATTTAGAGGGATATCATACTTAAGTCTTGTATTTTACAATGTAAAACAAATGTAAAAACATTTGATTCATCACTTTTGCACACTAGTTGTCTGAGACTCTCAGTAGACGGTAACAACTCCAGAAGGCCTTGGATCACAGTGAGAAAGCATATCCTAGAGACCTCGTAGAGTAGGGACCTGAAGAGTGATTGTTACTATTACCTCAACTCTAATTTACCTTACCTGCCTTATTGCTTGTAGTGGCAGAATGCAAGAGCCCTTCTGTGTGCTCCTGCTGTCAAGTTGCCAATAGAGTTGTTAACAAGCTGGTATGGTTTTCTCTGGCTAGGTGCTCTTTGAGCTTCAACTACCAGAGGACATACATGATAAGCTTTCTTGCCATTGTTAGGTTGCAATCCTAAGGCCCTTATCTGCCTTATTCATTGCTGTGTTCCTGGAGCTTACATATCTGGTACAGGAAAAAAACAACAAATATTTGTAAAATGAATATACAAATTGAGATGAGAGGAAATTATCTTCTGTGATCTGGACCTAACTCTGGAGAACCACTGTATATAGAGGCTTTCTGCAGATTAAAAAGTATCTAGAGAAAGACATTAAAAAGTATCTACAGAAAGACATCTATCTGTGGTATACTCAGCTAGGGGGTTGATGCTCTAAGCATTATGAGTTAATATGGTAAACATTTCCCCCTAAAAAATTACTGTTGGGTATTGGATCTTCTGTGGCTTGCATTCTGAGTACAATGAAAAAAAAAAAACAACAAACAAACAACAAAACAACCAACCAAAACCTTAGCATTTATATATATTCAGATGAATGATAAATATGGGCAATCTTCTCATGTGCAAAATATTGCTTCTGAAAACCCACAGGAGGGTCAGTTATGGGTTGATTCCAACTTGACAATATATAACAACAACAATAATATGGATGGATAACAATTGAGGATAAGTTTTCCTATACAAAGTTTTTTACTTAAGGTTAATTTCTGTTTCAGAAAGTGGTCTAGATATATTTTTAAAAGACATCAAGAGATTGATCTGTTTAGAAAATTTCACTTAGCTTTTGGATAAAGATTGTGTAACTTGTAATGACTTATTCCCATTTTAAAGAAAACAGTACAACAAGTGATAATCTGTATTGTTTGTCTTCGTTAACGTGGGAGAGAGACTGGTTATGACACTGATGAGCTAATAAACAGAAAAATGAAGGAATGTATTATAGAAACAAAGAAAAGTCACAAAAAGAAAAGTTACATGTTTCATGTCACATATTACAAAGCTAGTAATTTCCTTTGGACATGAAGAAAGCTTCAATGAGCTAATAAATGCATCTTCCCTTTGCTGTGAGAGTGTTGTTTCTAAATCTCAAACCATCCTAGAATATCCTTCTGGCATATTTTACTCTTATTTCCATTGTTATTATGAGTCAGTTCTGACCCATAATAACCCCAAGTATAACAGGACAAAATGTTGTTTGATCTTGTGCCAACTTCACAATAGCAGACATGTTTGAAATCACTGTTGCAACTACAATATTAATTCATGTAGTTGGAGGTGGCGATTTTTGTGGACTCTCTGTTTTTCCAAGTATGATGTCCTTTCCCAGGAACTGGTCCTTCTTAATAACATGCTCCAAGCAAGCAAGATGAAATCTTGTTGCCCTTGCTTTAAAGGAGCACTTATACTTTCCCCAAAGCAGATTTTTTTTTCTTCTCTAAGTCCAAGGTAGATTTAAAATTCTTTGCCAACAAAGAAATTAAAATACAGCATTTCTTCTTTAAATTTCTTTTTAACAACAGAAATAAGGCAACTAAACAAACAAACAAACAAACCCCAAAACACCAACTCACCAAAACCCACCAAACCAACAACATCAACAAGCAGTCCATGGTATATTCAACATTCTTCTCCAGCACTAGAGTGCACCTTAGTCTCCAGCCTGACATTGTTCCTCTTGAGTACTTTAGAGAGGTCTCTGACAGCAGACTTTCCCAATACAATTTGTTTTTTAATTTCCTGGCTAGTGGCCCCAAGAATGTTGATTGTACAGCAAAGCAAACTAAAGTTGTTATCAATTTCAATCTCTTCACCATCTATCATGATGCTGCCAATTGGCCCAGTGTTGAGAATCTTTCTTTTCTTGATGTTGAGCTTCAAGCCATATTGAAGGCTGCAGACCTTGACCTTCTGCAGCAAGTGCTTCAGGTCTTCCTCAGTTTCAGCAAGCAGGGTTGTGTCATCTGCGTAACAAAGGTTGTTGATGAATCTTCCTCTAATCCTGATGTCACATTCCTCCTTGTACAGCCCAATGTTCCAGATGATCTGTTCTGTATATACATTGAAAAAGTAGAGACAAAATACATTCCTAGCAGACACCCTTCCCGATTTTGAACCATTCAGCGAGTCTCCTTCCTCTGTTTTGATGACTGCCTCTTGGTTCAAAATATGTTTCACATAAGCACAATCGAATGTTCTAGGATTCCCATTCTTCTCAGAGTCAGCCACAGTTTGTTGTGATCCACACAGTCAAAAGCCTTTGCACAATCAACGAAGCATAGGTAGACATTCCTATGGTACCCTCTGCTTTCTCCCAAGATCCATCTAACTGTAGCTATTATATCCCTAGTACCATAGCCTCTTTTTTAAAAAAAAAATTTTATAGCATATTATTTCCATTTAATTCCCCCCATTCATTCGCTGTTGAACATTTTCATCCCTGCCCACTCCTCCCCTCAGTTCGTTTTTCTCTATGAAGATAAAAAATCCTTTCATTGTTATACAATCCATCCCAAGTCCACTGTCTACTTTAATATGCATTTCTTTTTCTTTAATCTTGTCATGAAAATAATACTTAATCTTATATTCCTTTTAAACAGCTCTCGCCCTCATCTGTTTCAATGCTGTATATATTATTTATCACCTCTTTTCTTAGGTTCCCCCAACCTCGATGTCAGTCCCATTTTACAACAGTGGCACTATGCAGTATTAGTCCTTTTGTGACTCAGTATAATGTCCTCCAGGGTCATCCATTTTGTATAATATTTCATGAGTTCTTTGTTTTTCAATGTCACATAGTATTCCATTGTGCGAATATACCACAGCTTCTCTATCCATTCATTTGTTGATGGGCACGTAGGTTGTTTCCAACTCTTTGCTATTGTGAACAAAACCGCAATAAACATGGGTGTGCATATATCTGCTTGGGTGGCAGTTCTGGTTTCTTTAGGGTATATTCTAAGTAGGGGAACTGCTGGGTCAAATGGTATTTCTATTTGCAACTTTTTGAGAAAGTGCCACACTGCCTTCCGTAGTGGTTGCACCAGTTTACACTCCTCATGGCCTCTTCTAAACCCATCACGCTCTTCTGGCAGTTCTCTGCTGACGCATTGCTCCAGTGGTTTTTTGGATAATTTTCAACAGAATCTTGCTTGCATGTGGTATTAATGATATTGTTCAATAATTTCCACACTCTGCTGAGTCACCTAAGAAATTTAATTGTGCTGAATTTCAGGATCTGGATTATGAAAATTTATTAGTCTACTGCTCAGGAGAGTAATTTCCTCACATAGGACAGGTGATTCTAAATTAATCAGTGTTAAGTGAATGAACAAATAAAACAAAAGAATAAACAAAGGCCTAAGTATCATAAATTCTTGATTATCAGGAGTTTTTAGATTCTATGGCTAAAAAAATAGCACATACGAAAAAAAATTCAAATCATATACATGTTAGAAAGTTTCTACTGTTTGGAATCAGGTCAAAGGAAAATAATACCAAAATGTGGTTACTATTTGTGATAATTCTTGTTCTCCTCCTCACAGCCTTTTTACCAAAAGTCCTTAATTACAGCAAAGCACCTCTCTGTCAAGACTTAGCCCACTGCTGTATTCTTGGTAGATGCAGAATGAACATTAACAAAACCAAACTAGAATAACGAAAATGTGTAAAAAGAAATTAACAGTTGTATCAAAACAGAAGCTCATATAATTTCTATTCTCTCAGTAGAGTCAGAAGCAATCAGGAATATAAAAATTAGTCCACTTTGGTTTACTAAAAAATGACTGGGATTTTATTTTTAATATATAAATATACATTGTAGGCACCCCTGGCTGCATCAATACAATAAAGCCAACTGCAGTTGCTGATGTATCATAATAAAAGTTAAATTTAAAGAAATTCAGGTCTAGAAAGCCATTCTTCGAAACTGTTTACTAATTTGATTTTAATTGCAAGCTTAAGATGAAGCCCTATTTGTAATTTTGAAAAATAAGGGGAAACTCCCAGTTCAAAAGGACAGTATTTCTTGTCACATATTAAATCACATGCACCAAACTATTATGATCTATTCATATTCCACAAGGATGCTTTAAGTCTAACAAAGTTTTTCCTATGAACTCCACTTTTGACATGAATGACAACTTTCATGAAGACGCTTTAAACACAAAGAGAAATTATTACCTCCCATGGTTAAATTTCAATAAAAATTTCAATTATATGGAGTCTTGGATTTTGTCTGTAACCTTCATATTAAATTTTGTGCATAGTATTAAAGGAATTAAAGTCAATTCTTTTTTTTTACCAATGAATTATAAAGAACACAAATTAAGATGAAAGAATGAACTGGACTATGCATGCAAATATTGCGCATTCATATCATTATAAAACATAATCTGTAAATCTGGTACTAATGAGACTCAAGATTTAAATGGCTGAAGAATGTGTTTAGTGAATTATTGTCAATCAATGCCTCTATTTCAGGATAAATGTAATCTTGAATGGCAACACACCTATTATTACAAATTCCTAACTAAGTACAAGTACTTCATTATTTCAAAATGTCACTATCAATTTATAGAATAACAGGTAAACAGCTTTCACCATATACTCAATTGCCTTTCCTTCATAATAAATGAAAAAAATTACAAATTCAATAGTTTGAAAACAATAAAAGAAACCTTGAAAAAAAATTAAAACTCTAAATTAGCTACAGCACTATACATTTTTATATTTGTTTATGTGGATATGTCCATATTTACAGCAGCATTGTAATGAAAGTATATTTTCAAGTCACATTATTTCATGTAGATCCTTCCAAGTATTCACTTATTCAACAAACATTTATTGAGTACATATTTTGTCCACATTATCTGGGGATAAGAGTTACAAATGCAACAAGCATGAATACCATATAGTTAATTATATTAAAATTGCTTATATGCATGCATTTGCAATAACTAAACAGTGCTGTTTAAAACCCGTATCTAGAAACTCTTCATCACTATAGACAAAGAAAACCTATCCTCTAAAAATGATTTCATTGTTACTGATAACAGATTTAGAAAGTATCTGTGAACATAATCTCTCAAATTAACAAATGCTAACATTTGTTTCATTTTCAGCTATTTCCAAATACATAAGTATCTTGAATGACAAAATACTAGTTAATTAGTTTACTGTCATTGTTCCTTATGAGCTGTGTACCTTGAACAAATTTTTTAACCCTTTTGGCCCTTAGATGTCATATCTGAATGTCAATCAATGCTAGATTCTTTTACATTTGCACACTTCACTGAGCTTGTGCCCAGGTATTTCTCCTGGTTCCTGCCTTCCAGCTTGTGGTAGTTGTTACCTGTTGTTGCGTCAATCTACTGCCATGGATAGTGCGGAGTCAGTCCATGACTCGGGACTACCTTGTGTATAGTGGAATAAAACTCTGTCTGGTCCTTTAACATTCCACTTCAGTTGCAGATTGGATTGTTCCGACTGGATACTGCTGTTTAGTCTGATTCACAATGGTCAGAATATCCAATTGGGCCATTTAGGCTGATTTTTGGAAGTAAATTTCTAGGTCTGTCTTTCTAGTCTTAGTCTGGAAGCTTTAATGGAACTTCTTCATTAGGTGCTGTTTGTGCATGAGGTACACTGGTTGAGAATTTAAGCCAAGTTTCCCATATGGAAGGCCAACAATTTTATCAGGGAACCCTCAACGACTTCAGTTTCTAGTTAAGTCAATAAGTACTAGCAAGATATCTAATTATGGTTTTCAAGAGTTGGCTATATCCCTCAATCACAATCAATTCCCTCCTGTTAATACCCTCTCCTTGCTGTAAGGCTTAGGGATGGTAAAGGCTCCTTTCGAATCTTAGGGTAATGTATGGTCTCTTTTGATGTTCTTTAGCTATACATAGATATTTAGAAATGGTCCACTTATTAAATGTTTCTCTTTTACCTAGTGTGAGAGTTGCCAGATACTGACTGACACAACCTCAAAGCACTGGCTTGAGGATCATATGACATGATGCGTAAAGTACTTAGCACATCATACTACTCTTGAGTCTAGTATAACTCTTAGCAATCCTATAGGACAGAGGAGAACAGCAGTATAGGTTTCTGAGGCGGAAACTCTTTATGGGAGCAGTTGACAGTTTCATTCTCTTCTTCATTTATCAATTATCATGATGTTGCCTATTGGGCCAGTGGGGTGTATTTTTGTTTTCTTGACATTGAGATGTAATCCCTATTAAAGGTGTCTTTGACCTCAAGTTCTCCTTCCTTTCAGCAAGACTGACCCAAACAAGACACACGATTTTGAGACAGAAATGTCTTCTGCTAACCTGCTTAACAATTCAGTAAATTCAGAGTTTTCTGCAACTTGCTCGCCAACCAAGCTCCCCTAAAACTGTGCAAACCTAGCAAAGTATAAGTAGCCCACATTGAAACAAATTGCTGGGTCATAGGTCATAAAAAGAATGGACTTAATCATATAATGGAACTTAGTTAATCTGGAAATACATCTTCAAGACCCTGGTTTATCAGTACATGCGTATTTATTATCATTTGATAAATTATCTCATTAAAATCTCGCTTAATCTTTAACCTTACCTCATCCTTTATATCCTCCTGTTGTTGGGCCGTGAAGATCTCCATTGCAGCCATGAGCCTCATCATTAACTCATCCACTGTTGTGTTTCCTAGCAACACATGGAGATTTTCAAACTTCACATTATTAAAGTTATTAAAAAATGGAAAGTCATTCTAGAATTAATCTGAAAGGAATAACTACAATCTTACAAAAAACAATCCCCAAACCAACAGATTAGTATGCTAATATCTAATTAAATACTTTTATGCTTTCATTGAAACTCTTCAACAAGAAAGAGTAAAGTAGTACATACTGGTAGTTGAAATTTCAGAATATTCACATTAGAGGGAGCACTCTCTAAATCAGAAGACTTTTTGGTACTAAGAACAGTGAAAAAGAAGTATTCAAGTTATAAGTAACAACAATATTTTTAAGGTATGAAAACAGCTATTTTATGATCCTAGCAACAACTATTTGCTTATATACCAGTGATAGATATGAATGTTACAATATTATCTCAATTATTAAGGTGTCTACTTTGATCCTTTCCCCCCTACTTTGATTTTACAGAGAATAAGCCATGGTTTAGCGAACTTAAGTAACCTGTCTAATTAAATAACTCAGATGAGTATGACTCAGTTACCTCAATACATTATATTTCTTTTAGTGAAAAACTCCATAGCAAAACATACAAAAAATTAACTTATGAAAGAAATTTATTTCCTTTTTTGTCCATCTGGTATTTCTCCTTCTCAGTCTATTTTCAAATACAATAATGAAGAGTATATTTCAAAAGCCTGAGATTCCTTAATATGATTAACAAACATATAGCAAATATACGTCATTTCCTGAATGCACCAAGTCCCAGTTACCTGTTTTGGATACACAGAAAGAAAAGTAATTGGTAGGGATACATGTTGTTATTGTTCATAGGTGCTGTCAAGTCACCTGCGACTCACAGCAACCCTATGTACAACAGCTCTGAAGTCAGTCTCAGTTACTCTGACACACCTAATCCCATGCCCCAGTCATCGATCGTGTCAATCCATCTCATATCTTGAGTCTTCCTCTCCTGTGCTGTCCTCTCCACCCTTCCAAGCATGATGATGTCCTTCTCCAAGGACCAGTCCCTTTTGGCCACAAGCCCAAAGCATGTGAGACGGGTCTTCAAAATCCTTGCCTCCAAGGAGAAATGTGGTTTCACCCTCTCCAACACAGACTCATTGTTCTCATAGTGGTCCATAGTATGTTCAACACTCTTCTCCAGCACCACAACCCAATGGCATCAATTCTTTTGTCATTCTTAGTGACTTGTCCAGTTCTCTGATGCATAGCATGTAACGGCAAAGACCATGGCCTGGATCAGGTGCACCTTAGTCTCTAGATTGACATCATTACTCCTCCTTATTCTAGAGAGGTCTCTGACAACAGACTTTCCCAATGCACTTTGTTTTTTCATTTCTTGATTGCTAGTGCCAAGAGTGTTGATTGTGAAGCTGAGCAAGCTACATGTTAACAACCTCAATCTCTCATAGGGCTGCTAGTTGGTGCAGTGGTGAGAATCTTTGTCTTCTTCATCTTTCTTTTTTATTTTTGTCATCTTGATGTTAAACTTTAATCCATATGGAAGACTATAGCCCTTGACTTTCTGCTGTAAATGCTTTAGGTCCTCCTCAGCTTCAGCAAGCAAGGTTGTATTATCTGCATAAGGCAGGTTGTTGATGAATCTTCTTACAATTCTGATGCCACATTCCTCATCATAAAGTCCAGCCTCTCAAATGATCTGTTCCATATATAGATTGAAAAGGTATGGAGACAGGACACATGCCTGATACTTAGTTCGTAATTCTATTTCTGCTTTGGTTGAAATTTACCAAGAATATCTAGCCTTACCCAGATAAATACTTGGCGGAAAAATGAGTGTTAACAGATAAATGTAGAACTCATGATAATGAACTTTGTGTACTTTGGTACATTAAATCCATTAGTCTTAAGACTTTCAATGGACCTTTTACCGGCAAATAATTTTATATCACTAGGCATCTGGAAATTATTGACTTACTGAGTTATAAATTTCTTTGGAATGCTAACACATTTAATATTTTTAATTTAATTATCAGAAAAGCATCAGAAAACGTATTTAAATGGTCAATCTTACGGTGGTACATAGAAATTATCTTTTTCAAAATTTCAATTTTATACTTTGTTGTAGTTGTGTACCGTAGAGTCAGAACTGACCAACAGCTAACCCTCCAGCAGGTTTTCAGAGGCAGTTAATTGCACGAGAGGAGACTGTCCATCCTTGTCCTATGGAGTAGTGGTGGCCTTGAACACCTTCGGGATTGCAGCGCAGCTTCTTGCCACTAGGCCACCAGAGCTCCTTTTGCCTAGGCCACCAAAGTTCCCTTTGCAGTAAGTATTATCATTTTCTACAATTTCAGACTCACTGTTAATTTTGGAGAAATGGAGAGATTGCCCATCTTTCTCCTGTGGAGCAGCTGGTGGATTCGAACCAACTGATCTGGGTGGCAATACAACTCCTTAGTCAGCAGAGCTCCCTTCTGCATTCATAAGTGGCGAATAATATCACATTACTAGAAAAGCAAAGAATGTGAGGACTGGGAAAGGTTTCATCCTGCTGTACTCAATGTTGCTGTAAGCATAGCACGGTTTTGTATCATAGCCTTTCCTAGTGCTAAAGCATAAGTACTTTATATAGTATTGTTTTTACACTAGTGCAAATGTCAACATTGTGAAAAAGGGAAATGACACTTGAGTATTAATGAAAAAAAATTTTACGCTTGTATATTCTCTGAAAGGTTTAGGGACCTTGGGTGAGGATATGTGGAGGGGAGAGGTAGTAGTAGTCAAAGGACTATAGTTTGAGAACTACTAACTTATAATACTGCCTTTGATAGAGTAAGTAGCAATGAAACTTTATTTTCATTATTCATTTATTGTACACAATCAGTTCCCATAGCAATGCATATACTAGTTATGGAGAAAACATGAAATTGGACAGGTTTTGTTTTCTATGAATTTGTAAAGAACTACAAAGTACTTCTCCTTTTCCTACCATATTATCTGTGACAGAACTTTTGACTTAATTAGGACCAGAAATTATATACTTCAGACATCAGGTAAGCTTTAGACCTATCTTTTCCCTTGTGGTATAGAGAAGATACATAGTTTTCAATTTAAGTTTTACCAATTAATTATAATATTTCACACTAATTCTTAGAGTACATTAGTAATAGTAAAAAAAAATTCACCTATTTTTGTATAAATAGTGTTCCTGCTGTTAAATTCACAGGTATTGCAAAGGTTCATGCCAGAGGAATGCATTCTAGACTTGAATTCACAGAAATAAACATAACCACCACTGTGAATGATTCAATTTTCAATATATAGTCATTGGACTTTGTAGATAACAGAAGTACTTCTTTCAACTAAATGTTAAAATAAGAATATCTGGCATTACTCAACAACTGTAATACCACATGCTAGCTTACAGAATTTAGCAATTCTGAATATTGAACCTGAATATTTATGTCCCAGGAACTATATAATTTCATGAAGATGTTTCTGTTGGATTTCTTTTTTTTTTTTTTGATGCAACAGCAAGAGGCAAGAGGTTTATTGCGGAGCTCCGGGCCGACACATATCTCTCGCAGGAGACAGAGGAGTCGACCTCGAGCAGACAAAGTTGGCTCTTTTTATACACTTTAGGGGGATACAACTGGGTATCAGCTTCTCATTGGGTGATGAATTCTGTTGGATTTCTATACAGTACATTTTATTTTTCAAAGAGTCTATAATTTTAAAAATACCCTATATTTTAAATACAGAATACTTTATTTCTAGAAATATTGTAAACTTTGAAAATAAAAATGACAGATGATTACGTATATGAGACTCTATTTCCTTTTGACATGTACTTTACCTTGGATCACATTTAGAACTTCATTAGATGATCGCTTTCCCATAATAATCAGGAAGAGTGGAAACTGATCTGTTTTTTGAGTTCGAATGGTTTGTGCAACAACACTGCCAAAGTGTCTATTACACATTGTCAGAAATCTAAAAAAAAAAAAATCCAAAATAAATTTCATTTGTCAATAATGCTATTATGTCAAAAAACTCACTAATTTTACAGATACATTCAAATAGATAAGTCTATTTGGTAAATATATAAAATCTTGCTATACTGATCTATAAACTAAATAATAAATGATTATCATACAAAAAAGCAGAAAATACATTCTAAATGTTAACTTAAGCTGACAAGATATAATTCTTAGTCTTAATATGTACAAGTTTAAACTATAAGAAAATAAACCAAATTAATTTCAAGAAGAGTTTTTTTTTTTTAAACAGGACAAACAATATGGTTGGTGCAAAGAAAAATTGAGTAGTATAACCTTAAGAAACATATTTCAGCAAAGAAAACATTTTCATAAGTTTTGAGAATCAAGAATTACACTTGAGAATAGTGTTTTCTCTAGTAGCAGCAGGTCTTCTAGTTTTATAGTTAGTATGGAATAAAAATAATAATTCTAAGCTTTTGACCAAAAAAAGCTCAGAGATATTAGCATACTGAAGTCTAGCATTAGTATTCTTAACACGATCTGGAATAAATGAAAAAACTGATAAAGCTTTTCTCTTCTATTAGAGGACTGTTTGAAATTAGCATTTCTTTCAAGAGAAAAGGGTAGCTTATGATATGTTTTCAGATCTGATGGTAAAAAGTAAATGTCATAATAATAATGAATTATGAAAGACCAAATGCAAATATAGAATGCTTTAATAAGATCCAATTTAATAAAGTCTGTAAAAATAATGGACTTTTAATAACACAGGTCACAAAAGGCAAAACAGTGGAAATTCTAGGGACTAGCCACTGGTACTGGCTTATTAATTCTTAATTATGTTCATGAAAGGCAACTTAAACCGTGTGTTTTCTTATGCCTTATGATAATATTTTAGGTAACAACTCCTCTGAAATGTATGTTCTAGATGATGAGTAAAGTCCTGTCGTCACATGCATTAAGAAGGTAAATCTATTTGAAAAGACAAATGGCATTAAAATGTCATGTGCTCAGATTCATTTGATATCCAAATTCAAAACAGAATCAAACCTCTTAATTTTTAAAGCCAATATATTTCTGACTATAGATATTCACCCAGAAATTTAGGATGACTCCTCAAAACCTGTGCTGTGACTACAGAAACTATACTGTATTACGGGCTACTAGAAATATCGACAAGAATGTCAAGGCAAGTTAGCACCACAGTAATAAGTTTATTGGGAGGTAGGTGTAAAGCACCAATAACTGAACTGCTGGAAATCTGAAATGACAAGGCCTTAAGAAATCCATTGTTGGCCATGAAATTCAGTGCTCCCATGAAAATTCAGATCTTCACATTCCACAACTATTATGGGATAAAAGGTGCTCAAGCAGTCTAAGCCTCCATACCAAATTTCATACCTATACAGGTTCAGTTCATGAATGGGAATGTGTAGATCAGGAGACTAGAAAGTTAGGATCTCCTTTTTCTTTCTGTTTCTTAGAAAAATATCTGAAGTCAGTCTTGACCCTAATCTGTTCATTGGCAACCTCTGAAATTAAAGATGTAAAAAAAAAAAAAAAACCAACCAACAAAACCCACCCCAGCTGGAATGCCATTTTCTTTCTACAAAAGGCAGAAAATAAGTCCTTACTGCTTTCCTAGCAATAGATGAATTGGATATCACAAAAGTAGTTACCCATCACAGCACCAGAGGTGATACCAAATACTAACTAAACAGAGAAGAGTACTCACCCAACTTTAAAAAATCAAACAAACAAACAAACAAAAAAACACCCCAAAATGCAAAAACAGAAGAGGTCGGGAGGAAGAGAGATAGGAAGAAAGGAAAGGAGAAAGGGGAGCAGAAATGTGGACAGGAAGGTAAAGAAGGGTGTACAAGGCTTAGATTTAAGAATTCAATTTCAGAAAGATTTACCAAGGAACTGTGTACTTCCCAAATTTTCTCTTATCTTTCTCTAGCAAACATGAGCCAGAAAGAAAAATTGGGAAAACACATGGGTATTCCTTGATAGGTTTAAAAATAATATATAACACAAATTCAGACACTATAGAAAGTATAGTCAAGAAACATATTCTTCAAAAGCACATAGTGATTCAATTAACTACAGCATAATCAGTTTGCTATTGGGTATTGGTAAATTACTCTAATTTTTGGAAGCAGTTAAGAAATACAGAGAGATCATAAAGCTAAGCTGACATTTTCTAGTGGCCTTAACTAATAATGTGCTCTAATTAGAAGACTTTGTTAAACTTTTAGTTAATCTGATTAATCTTCCTGAGGCCTGATCATGTTTATTTTGAGATTTTTAAACTGCAATCAAAAAGTACCCGTAGGTCCAATGAACAAAACCAAATTACAAAATTCCTACTTGTCAGCTCCTTTTAGGATAATTTTCAAGGACTTTCACAAAATAGCAAATATATTTCAAATCTAGGATTCTCTGCCTCTTCACTTCCAAGATCACGTAACAGTTACCATACACAGCATACTAGGAGGGGCAAAAAATTCAGTTCAAAACATTTAAACAAAAAGAGAAATGGGAAAAATAAGTAGTTATTTCAAGAGATAAATCATAGTTCTATATATTTTCTTGTTTATTGGTGTGTGCAGGGGCAGTACTAAAGTTGTCAGCTTAACAACACATAGCACTCATCAAGCAGGGTATCATGAAGAGGTTCCTGCTATCTCAAATCCAGAGAGCAAGTAATGACAACCATTGTGTGACAAGGTGAAATGGCTTTGTGTCTTAATTATAAAAGACTGGGATAAATCAAACAACCCACCCATTACACACCTATTAGAGGAGGGGGAATAACAGGTTGTCAAGTAAACCTTCAAAAATACAAGCAAAATGACAAATTTTCAGATAAAGAATAAACACTGTCACTGAAGGGAAGGAAGAGATAAAAAAAATTAATCAAAGAAAATGATTAACCCAAAAAACAGGTATAATGAAGCAACACAGTGGTGGCAGGGATAGAGGTAATGGAGAAGATGGGATTGCTATGGAATAAGTCTAATCTTCAGATTTGCTAAAGAAACAAAATATAATCTGTGGGATAGAGTCATTAGTTCTTACTAGGAAGATAAAATGGTTTTGACTTAAGGTCTGGGAAAGAAAAGAAAACATCTTAGGGTTGCTGTTAGGTGCAATTGCTTTGCCTATGACTTTTTAAGTGCTGTCAAGTCGAATATGACTCATACCTACCCTCTGAACAACTGTCATATCCTGCACCACCCTGATCAGTCTCAAGACATTTGAATCCACTGCCACAGACACAGACACAGACACTATATCATCATTCCATCTCCTTGACAGTCTTCCTTCCCTTCACTGATCCTCCACCTTTCCTAGAAGGATGTCTCTTTCTAAGGAATAGCCACTCCTAATAGTTGAGAAAAAGCCTCATCATTTTTGTCTCCAAGGAACATTGTAGGTGCACTTTCTTCAAGACATACCTGTTTGTGGTTTTGGCAGTTCAAGATCTATTCAGCACTCTTCTCCCAACATCAGAACTCAAATATCAATTCTCCTGTCATCTTTATTAATTCATTGTCCAGCTCTCAGATACAAAGCAGGGGACTGGAAAGACTGTGGCTTGACTTAAGTGCACGATAGTGTTTAAACAGATCACTGCTCATCAGCATGGAAAGAGATCCCTGACAGCGGATTTTCTTAATGGTTTATTGTCTCAAGATCTCCTGATTGATCATACCAATGGTGTTGACTGTGGATCCAAGCAAGATGAAATTGCTGAAAATTTCAATCTTTTCTCCATATATCCTACCATGATGTTGCTTATTGATCCAACTGTGAATATGTTTTCTTGATTGGAGGATAGGTGTGTCAGTGAGACTGGCTCAGAATAGGGCAAGAGTCAGAGCTATTGTACACAGGGTTACTGTAAGTTGTGTGCGATTCAATGTCACATAACAACAACAACAACATGAAAAATATCTCTGCATAGGCAAAACACCACAAGAATACATCTTTCTAGTATTATTGGATTTCAGTCAGGAGACATCTGACATCAGCTATGGAATCTCTTATCTCACAGCTTCTTTTGAACTCAGCTTGAGTTTCTGATGGTTCTGAGTGTACCCGGAATTTAAAAATAATCTTCAGAAATATTTTAATAACAAGAGTTATTAGTGAAATTATTTGAAAATGTCCACATTTCACTGGATCATTTTTGTTCTGGAACGGAAACAAATATGGATCTCTTTGAGTCAGTGAGCATGTCAAGGGCTGTATATTCTTGCTGATACAATTCAACTGGTAGTAAATCAATTGCTAGGCCTTTTTTATTTTTTAAATGCTAAAGGGTATGTTTTTCCCCTTTTAATTTTCTTATAAATTTTGTTACAATACCTTGCTTCCGTATACTCAAAGTGCCCTATAAATGATTCTGTGCAGTTCTTTTACTTCATCATTTCTTCCTTTCACTTTAGCTTCTCCATGTTGTCCTTGGAGAAAGACGTCATGCTTAGTCAGTGCAGGAGAGGAAAATCCTAGATAAGATGGATTGATACAGTGACTGTGGCAATGGGGTCAGGTGAGTGAGATATGTACCTGTGCTCATAGCAGCATTACTCACAATATCAATAGGGTTTTTGAGGGCAAGTGAATGGTTTTTACAGCTTCTTAGTCAAGAAAGTCTTGAAAATCTTCCTTCCTGGGAAACCCTGCTGTTGTTTAAAATACTAGTGGCCTAGGTTTCAGCATCACAGCAACATGCAAACCACCACAATAAAACAATCTGACAGACAAGTGATGGTATTAGGATAGTTTTCAAGAAGCAATCTTAGGTCATCTTCAAACTAAGTTAGTTAAAGAAGATGTATATCTTGAAGAACACTCACTTAATGCCCTTTTCCAGGTCTTGAATTTTTCTAATGAGCTGTCCACAGTAAATGAGCTGTAGTCCAATCATCCTTGCTTTCAATGAGCATTACAATTATATTTCCATCTAATAATGCTACTGGCAGCTCAAAATATATTTTAAATCTTTTATCAACAATTAAAAAAACATCAATCTTCCTTTTTCACTGTCTAGTTTCACATGCATTTGAGGAGACTGAAAACACCATGGTTTGGGACAGGTATTTCTTAGTCATCAAAGTGGCATCATTGCTGTTGAAAAGTTTAAAGAAATCTTTCAGCAGATGTGTCCAATATAACAGAACACTTGATTCCCTAACTTCTGCTTCAATGAGCATTGGTTGAAGTAGAAAGAAATGACTGACAAATCTTAATTTTGTCTCTATTTATCATTGCGATGATTTTAATTTTTGTTCATATTGAGGAATAATCCACAGAGAAGGCTGTGTAGTTTTGATGGTTATTAACAAGTGCTCTAAGTTCTCTCCATTTGCAGCAAAAAGGTGTATCTTCAGCATATGGCAGTTGTTAATAAGTCTTCTTTCAATCCTAATGCCATCTTCTTCTTGTAGTCCAGCTTCCTGGACTGTTCCAACACACAGAATGAGTAAGGTGAAAGGATACAACTGCATACTTTAACAGTTTTAAATTATGTGGTAATTCCTAGTTCTGTATGAATTGCCTCAGGAACACAACTAATTGCTGAGGAATTCTTATCATTAATTTGATCTGATCTGGTGGGTTAGTGGTAAGGAGTGTGCTGACAACTCAGAGGAATATAAAATAGAGTTCGAATCAGCCAGATACTCTGAATCTGCCAGCTGCTTCGTGGAAGAAAGATGAACAATCTCTTCTCATGTAATTTACTACCTCTGAAATTTTACTAGAGGGTTAGCCATAAATGAGTTCCAACTTGATGGTACAAAGTAACAACAATATAGTTGAATCTTTTGGGTAGTCAATTAAACATAAGTTTACATCTTCCTGGTATGGCAGTTGGCCAAGATAACCTTTGTTTTACATCCTCTTCTGAATATGGGCTGCATTTCTGAAAATATGTGGTTGAAGTTGTTTTACAACTAATTATGTTCAACAACATTTTGTTAGCATGAACAATTAAAGATATTGACTGAAGTACAACCACTATAGAAAGTAGTCTGGTGCTTCTTCAAAAAGTTGGAAATAGAAATACCATTTGATCCATCTATCATACTACCAGGTATATACCTTCTAAAGAAACCAGGATGGTGTAGTATATGGGGTCATACTTAACTCGATGGCACCTAATAACAACAACGTTTATATCTCTTTACATAAAACTAGATGTTTGCTTTTAGATTTTAACACTATTAATTACTGAGTACAAACTTAAGTATTGGGGGGAAAAAAGCTATGATGTGAAACTGTTGAGTCAAAGGACAGAAACATTGACTAATCTCTGATACATTTCTACCAAATTACTTTCTAAAAGAATGGTATAATGCAAGCATTGCATGCACATTAATAAACACAGACAACTAAATATAAATTGAAGACAAAAAAGGATGAAATTTTAATCGAAAAAAACCACGCATCACCTGCTGAGGCAAAGACTTCTCTGTAAGAAGTAAACTTATTAAACTGTCTCAACAGATCAGTATGCAGAATAAAAAAAATTTAAGTAACAATTTATTCTATACCTCTTTGTTTCATCTAGAAATCACTCAAGTGAAAAAGCTTTGAGCTACTGACACTTTAATAATAAGGTTCTAGTTTATTTATGCTGTTGCTATCGTGTGCTGTTGAACCAGAACCAATTCATAGCTGATCTTCCAGTGGGTTTTCAGAGGCAGTAAGTCACAAAGGAGGAGACAGCCCATCCTCCTGTGGAGCAGTTGGGGGATTCTAACCAGATGCCTTTGGGACTGCAGTGCAGCTTCTTACCACTTAACCACTAGAGCTCCCTAGCTTAACTGGAAGGAACTCATTTGTATTAATTGTTGAAAGGATGGTAATTAAAACAGATAACAGGTTCTCTATTTTCTTACAAAAATTAAGAACATAAATATTTGTTTTAATGTATGTGAACATTTTCCTATAGAAGGTTAAGAATTTAAAATCTAGATCATAGACTCTTAGTTGGAATGAAAAAGGGGAATATCTCATCCAACCTCTTTAGCAAATGCTAAATTTTTCTGGCAATGTAAAAAGAAGATTAATATTCTAGGCACTGTATAAGAAATTTAAAGTAAATGTAGTATAACATTTCTTCTGTACTTTTACTAATCAATAAATATTTAATTATGATGAACAAAATTACATGTCAGATTAATTGGAATTTTTGTTATTGTTGTTAGACAAGTTATAGTCTCCAAACAGCCCACATATTGTGGTATATAACTGAGGTGTTGTGAAGGCCTCTTTCACATCAAAAGGCCATTTGGATCCAAGCAGGTGTTGGTTCAAAAGTTCATAAGTTTACGTTTCCCTCCTGATTTTTAGTATATACCAATTCTTGCTTAATGATTTTCACTGGATTGAGGCTCAATGTCAAGAAGACAAAGATTCTCACCACTGGACCAATTGGCAGCATCAGGATGGATGGTGAAGATCGAGATTGTACACAGCTTTAGTTTGTTTGGCTCCACAGTCAACAGTCTTGGCACCAGCAGCCAGGAAATTAAAAGGCGCATTGCCATGGGAAAGTCTGCTGTTAGGGACCTCTCCAAAGTACTGAAGAGCAATGGTGTCTCTCTGGAGACTAAGGTGCATCTGATACAGGCTATGGTCTCTGCAATCACTTGTTATGCATCAGAGAGTTGGACAATGACCAAGGAGGATAGAAGGAGAATTGATGCCTTTGAGCTGTGGTGCTGGAGAAGAGTATTGAGAATACCATGGACTGCTAGGAAAAGAAACAGATTTGTCTTGGAGAGGGTTAAACCGGGTGGCTCCTTGGAGGCAAGGATTCTGAGGCTCCGTCTGACATACTTTGGACATGTTGTGAGGAGAGACTGATCCTTGGAGAGGGACACCTTGCCTGGGAGGTTGGAGGGACAGCGCAGGAGAGGAAGGCCCTCTATGAGGTGGGATGATTCAGCGACTGGGATAATTGGGATGGGAGTATCAGAGGCAGTGCGATTGGCACAGGACAGAGCGGAGTTTAGGGCTGCTGTACACAGGGTCGCTAAGAGTCGCAAGCGACTCGACGGTATGTAACAACAACAACAACATGCTCTGGTAATGGTTTGAATCCACGAACTGCTCTATTGGAGAAGGATGGACAAATTACTCGCATGCAGTTTAATCTGAGACAAACCAGTGGAGGAGGGTAAACTATGAGCTGGTTCTGACTCAACGGTTGTTGCTGTTGTTAAGTGTGAAGTTGTAGATGACTCGTAATGACCCTTTGAACGAAAGACCTGAACACTTGTATGACTTTCATCCTTTCTCTAGGTTCACAGAGTTTCCCGGGAAAACTATCTTGGAAGTGGATGGCATGCCTGCTTCCCAACTTGTTTTAATTGGGAAGCTCCACTGAACAATGTCCATGGGTAACCATTATTGCATTTGACACTTCCCTGCCATAGTGTGACTCAATGGTGCAAAACAAAAACAATATACACTGACTGGAAATGACTGAGAAGAGACATAAAATAACAAAATATTGATATTTTAGAGAAAATAGGAATTACTGCAAGCAGCATAGTAATGTGGGAAGAACAAAAGAGTACAAAATCAAACAAACCTGTCTTTGTCACTTACTAATTATTTCTTTGAGTAAATTAACAAGTTTTAGCAGCAGCTTTTCCATCTATAAAATGAAGATAAAAGTGTGGAATTGTTCTGTGGCTTTATAAATACTACTTCTTTTTTCTTCAGAGTAAAAACTAATTTTTCCTTTCTTTTCCCTCCTAAAATTCAAGAGATGGAAAAATGGTTCCTAAAAGAAGATTCATAACTTCAGATTTTTTTAAACAAGAACTCATGTTTAATACTGTGATAGGTAATACATTGTTGTATAACTTCTATGGCATCAGTAATATCCTAAGAACATGCCCTCCTCTAAAGATTTGAAATGAAAATACGTATTTTTTTTTTCATGCTGCCTGGTTTTTCTCCAAGTTGCAAAATTTAGATACTGACTTTATTAGATAAAAGTTTTTCCTCAACACTTATCTCAAGGTTGGTTGACATCTCTCGGGATCATCATTACTTCTATATTATAGTCCTGAAAAGAAATATTACCTAACAGATAAAAAGAAATTAAAAGGAATTAAGTAGAAGTATTATGTACATAGTAAGAAATAATTAAAAAAATAAATTACTAAAAGCACAGAATATTTGTACTTTAGTCACCCATCACAGTTTCAAGCAGGAACTGTGACTCAGCACCTGGGTGAAGATATACTTGATAATGGATAGAGTTTAATGGGTATATTGACTGTTCAGGTATTTTCCATAAGCTCTGTATCTCTTAAGTAATTTATGAAATACATTATCCAGTTAATGCTGACTTTCTGAATTACTATTTTTTTTTCCTTCTTGTTGTGCACTGTCAAGTCAGATCTGGCTGGCATAGGAGGAGAATGCCCCTCCTCCTTCTCCAGTGGAGCATATGGTGCCTTGGGGATTGCAGCACAGCTTTCTGGAAGCCACTAAGCCACTAGAGCTCTCTTCCTACCTGTTTTTAATAAAAAGATAGGGATAGAAATTCCATATGAACCAGCTATACCACCACATAGAATATATCCTGAGAAAATGAGAACGGCGGCACAGAGACTTGTACACCAATGTTCACAGCATAACATGGAAACAGCTGAGATGTCCAACCACAAAAGAATGGAGAGAGAAATTATGGTACATTCATTGACACAATGAAATACTATGCAGCATGCAGAAGCAATGATTTTATAAACTACTACCTAACTTGGGAGGGACTGGAGACTATTATGCTGAGTGAACAGTCCTTTATGGACAAATACTGTATAAAATCATTATCATAGAATGAGTATGAGGATCCAGGTGTGGGGTAGAATGGAATCAGAGGCGTGAAGTTGTGTGTGTGTGTGTGTGTGTGTGTGTGTATGTGTGTCTTAATCACAGGGTTGTAAAATTTGATGGGCTGGGAGTGGTGGTGAAAGAAATGGGAAAGTTCCTATGTGAAAAACAAGGTATTCAAACTTTGAAAATAGACCAGTATTTTTTTTTTTAAAAGATAGGTATATATGTGTGTGTATGTATGTATGTATATATACATAACTATAAAACAACAGAATTGATTGCACATGCAAGCAAGATTCTACTGAAGATTATCCAAAAACGACTGGAACAGCACAATCAGCAGAGAACTGCCAGAAGTCCAGGCTGGGTTTAGAAGGATTCGTGGTACTGGGGCTATTATAGCTAATGTTAGATGCATCTTAGCTGAAAGCAGGGAATACCAGAGGAATATCTATCTGTGTTTCATTGATTATGCAAAAGCGTTTGACTGTGTGGTTCATAACAAACTGTGGCTGACTCTGAGAAGAATGGGAATCCGAGAATACTTGATATGCTAAATCGAAACCTATACTTGGATCAAGAGGCAACTGTCAGAACAGAGCAAGGAAATACTGCATGGTTCAAAATTGGGAAGCGCGTATGCCAGGGATGTGTCCTATCTCCATACCTTTTCAACCTGTATGCAGAACAGATTATCCAGGAGGCTGGGCTCTAGGAGGAGAAATGAGGCATCAGGATTGGTGGAAGATCTATCAACAATCTGCGTTATGCAGATGATACAACCCTGCTTGCTGAAACTGAGGAGGACCTGAAGTGCTTGCTGCAGATGGTCAAAGACTGCAGTCTTTAGTATGCACTGAGGCAGCATCAGGATGGATGGTGAAGAGATTGAGATTATTAACAGTTTTAGTTCGTGTGACTCCACAGTTAACACTCTTGGTACCAGCATCCAGGAAATTAAAAGACATACTGTGATGGGAAAGTCTGCTTTTAGGGACCTCTCCAAAATACTGGACAGCAGTGGTGTCTCTCTGGAGAGTAATGTGTGCCTGATACAGGCCATAGTCTTTTCAATCACCTGCTATCTGTGAAAAAGCTGGACTATGACTAGGGAGGATAGAAGGAGAATTGATGCCTTTGAGCTGTGGTCCTGGAGAAGAGTACTGAATATACCATGGACTGTTACAAAAACGAACAGATTCATCCTGGAGAGGGTTAAATCAGGCTGCTCTTTGGAGGCAAGGATTCTGAAACTTCATCTAACATACTTTGGACATGTTGCAAGGAGGGACCAGTCCTTGGAGAGGGATGTCTTGCTTGGGAGGGTGGAGGGACAGTATAGGAGAGGAAGATCCTCTATGAGGTGGACTGATATGCTGACTGGGGTAATCGGGATGGGTGTATTGGAGACAGTGAGATTGGCACAGGATAGAGCAGAGTTTAGGGCTGTTGTATACAGAGTCACTATGAGTCGCAAGTGACTCGATGGCACATAACAACAACAACAACATATATGTATATACGACTCCACAGCACATACCAACAACCTATATGTATGTGGGAGGGGGAACAAAAAGGATTATTAAAACCTAAGCTCCCTAAAGAATTATCATTACTGGGAAAAAAGGATTTAATACAAAGACCTCTGCTTTTACAGGGGACAGATGTGAACTGTTTAAAAAAAATCCACCTACAAAACAACAGAAAGTAATCACTGATTCCAATATGTAAAGTCAGGGATCTCTCAGTGCTAAAGAGTAACAATGTCAGTCTAAAGAATAATGTGTGTCTGATCTAGGCCATTATCTTCTCAATTGCTTGTAATGCATCTGAGAGCTGGACAATGACTACGGATGACAGAAGAATTGATGTTTTGAGTTGTGGTGCTGGAGAAGAGTAATGAACATACTATGGGCTGACAAGAAAACAAATAGTTCTGTCCTGGAGAGGGTGAATCCATATTGCACCTTGGGGCAAAATTTTGAAATTCTGTCTTACATACTTTCAGTATGTTGCCAGGAGGCACCAGTCTTTGGAGAAGGACATCATGCTTGGCGGAGTTGGGAAGTGGGGCGGGGAAAGGATCAGCACAGGAAAGGAAGACCCGGAATAAGAAGGACTCACAGACTCACTACAGCAATACGTGCAGGTTGTGTCAGAGATGATGAGGTTGGCTGAGGGTAGGGCAAGGTTCAGAGCCACTGTTCTTTGGGGTTGTAATCAACATGATGGCATATAACAACAACGACGACGATGACAACTATCAAATAGAAAAGCATGCAGTAAAATCTTCATTAAAATTCAATGCCAGGAATCTTGACATGGACTATTTGGTTTATTTTATTCAGATTATGAGGACTATAAATTGTAGTCTCAAAAAAAAAAAATTGTAGTCTCATTGTTGTTGAGCTGGATTTGACTCATGGTTGACCTTCCATTGGGTTTTCAATGCTGTAAATCACATGAGAGGAAGTTCTGGAGGCCTCTGGTAGTAGCCTAAGTGGTAAGAAGTTACACTGCAATCTCAAAGGCACATGGTTAGAATTCATAAGCTGCTCTGAGGGAGAAGGATGGGCAGTCTCCTCCTATGCAAGTTACTCCCTCTGAAAACCTGCTGCAAGGTCAGCTATAAACTGGTTACAGTTAACTAATGTCACATAACAACAAAGCACCTGGATAGAGACTGTTCAACTCTCTCTCTCAAAGCTACTGGTGGATTTGAACCACCAGTGAGGGCTGCAGTGCAACTCCCTACAGAGAGTGATATCAGAGTTTTAACAGTAACTCACACATAGCAGAAACTCAACAAATACAGATAAAATGTTTAGGTGTATAAATATATATATGTCTAGCACATTTCCTTTTTTTGCTGTAAATATTTACAGAACTAATTTTACTGTTCAGATACTAAACTTAAGTGTTCCTAAATGATCATGAATTTCTCACTTTTATTTAGTTCTGCTTTTGTTTTTGTATTTTTATATTATATTTGCTCTTATAGTCATCACATCTATTTTTATTGTACAAATCAAAACAATTATAATTATAAATACAAAACAACAACAAAAAAGAAAACATTATGTAAGTGAAAGTAAAGAGAGCAAGAATAAAATTGGGATAATTTTTCCAAATTAAAGCACAGTTAAATATGGGTTACATCTAAAAATCAAGAAAATAAAAACCCTCACTAGAACAAATGCAATATTGCGTTAGATGGAGAAAAGATTAAAGCTGTCAACGATTTCATTTTTCTTGAATCCACAATCAATATACATGACAAAAGCAATCAAGAAGTCAAAAAAATTGGAAAAATCTACTGTCAGCATCTCTCCAGAATACAAATGAACAATAAAATCAGTTTATCTAGTAAAGTGCATCTGATCTGAGCCTTGATCTTTTCAATTACTTGCAAAGTTGGACAATGAATAAAGACATTAAGAATTAATGCCTTTGAAAATAATGTTAGAGAAGAAGAGTACTGACTGGAAGAGATTCGTATTTATTCCCATTCCAGGTGGTCAGACAGAATGTGGAAATTATCAAATGGTATCACTAATACCATATGCAAGCAAAAATCTGCTGAAGATTATCTAAAAACAACCTCATTTATAAAGGCAACAATTAACCTTTTCACTTCTGATTCTTCTTTTCTTAAAAAACTTTATTTTTATGTACACCCATGTTTATCGTGGCTTTGCTCACAATAGCAAGGATTTGGAAACAACTCAGGTGCCCATTAACAAATGAATGTATAGAGAAGCTGTGGTATATTCACACAATGGAATACTACACTGCACTGAAAAACAAGGAACTCATGCAGTATTACTCAAAATGGGTGACCCTGGAGGAAATTAGACATTATCTCTGACTGAAATATCTCAGTCACAAAAAGGCAAATACTGCATGGTGCCACTGTTGTAGAATGGGACTGACCTCAGGGTTGGGATAAGACTGAAAAAAACTAGATAAATTATGTATAATGCATTGAAACAGATGAGGGAGAGAATAATTTAAAACCGATATATGATAGGGTATTAAGGTTATTACAAGAGTTCAGAATTAAGGTTGCATAGTGGAGTATACTGGGGCAGTGGGAGGGGTGCGGGGGGTTTGTATACCAAAGAAGGAATTTTTCTATTGCTTTTCAAAGAGAGGCGTGAACTGGGTGGGGAGGGCTGGGCACAGAGAAAAGTGCAACAATGAATGAACATCCAAAATCTCTGTAAATGTCCATTAAAATTAATAAAATAAAATTTTTAAAAATGTTAATAAAAAAATTTATTACTTTTGTGTGCATGTACTGTCAAATCAAATCTGACTGGTATAGGAGGAGGTTGCCTCTCCTCCAGCAGAAGATCTGGTGGATTCAAACTGCATACCTCTGGGATTGCAGTACAGCTTCTTGCCACTAGGCTACCAGAGCTCCCTACACTCCTGTTTCATAATACCTACTGTCATCAAGTCCTTTCCAACTCATATTGACCCTGTGGACAAAGTGTTCCATATGTTTCACAAGATTGTAAATCCTTAAAGAAGTAGACGGTCACACTTTTCTCTTCCAGAGCAGATGGCTGTGTTGTTAGTTCTAGCTATGCTATTATTAATATGACTAAAGAGGGGAACCCCTCTCTGCTGTACTTTCCACTCAGAAAATGAGATCAGAACCATAATCTGCACAAACTCATTGTTAAAATTAATTTGTTTCCAAGTATAGCAAAAATTAAGTGTTCCCTATATTTACCTATGTTACTTTATTTGCTTTATACCAGATATTTATGAAACTGTGGCTGTGGCACAGCTAAATCATAAACTATTTGAGATGATTCTCATTTCAGTAGTACTCCAAAGGTTCAACTTCTTGATGGCTAATTTATTTATCAAACTTAACCCACATTTTCTTTATCTTATCCTAAAGAATACCTTGAGATATCTCATCTTGTGTCTTTTTGAAATGCAGATAGCATACATAGTTGGAGTTCTCTGTTGCTGTGTTGTTCCAGTAGTTTTTTGGATAACCTTCAGTAGAATCTTGCTTGCATGGTATATCAGTGATACTGTTTGATAATTTCCACACTCTGTCCAATCACCTTTCTTTGGAATGGGAATATAGATCTCTTAACAGTTAGTTGGCTAGGTGGTTGTCATCCAGATTTCATGGCACAACTTGGTTAGCACATCCAGTGGCACTAGAAATATTATAGCTAATGTCAGATGGATCTTGGCTAAAAGCAGAGAGTACCAGAGGAATTTCTATCTGTGTCTCATTGACTATGCAAAGGCATTTGACTGTGTGGATCACAACAAACTGTGGCTGACTCTGAGAAGAATGGAAATCCCAGAAACTTGATCCCGCTTATGTAAAACCTATACTTGGACCAGGAGGCAGTCTTCAGAAAAGAGCAAGGAAACACTGCATGGTTCAAAATTAGGGAGGGTGTGCATCAAGGATATGTCCTATCTCCATATCTTTTCAATTTATATGCAGAACAGATTATCTGGGGGGCTTGGCTCTCTATGAGGAGAAGTGTGGCATGAGGACTGAAGGTAGACTCATCAATAACCTGCGTTATGCAGATGAAACAACCCTGCTTGCTGAAACTGAGGAGGACCTGAAGTGCTTGTGGCAGAAGGTCAAGAACTGCAGCTTTCAATGTTGATTGAAGCTCAACATCAAGATAAATTGCATTGGGAAAGTCTATGGTTAGAGATCTCTCTAAAGTACTGAAGGGGAACGATGTCAGTCTGAAGACTAAGGTGTGCCTGATGCAAGCCATGGCCTTTCCAATTACTTGCTATGTACTGGAAAGCTGGACAATGACTAGGGATGATAGAAGGAGAGTTGATGCCTTTGTGTTGTGGTGTTGGAGAAGAGTACTGAATATATCATAGACTGCTAGAAGAACAAACAAGTTTGTTCTGGAGAGGCTGAAGCCAATCTGCTCCTAGGAGGCAAGGATCCGTCCCTGGAGATGGAGGTCATTCTTGGGACAGTACAGGGAAAGCACAGGAGAAGATGACCCTCAATGAGATGGAGAGATTCACTCACTGGGGTAATGGGGGTAGGTGTGTGGGAGAGAGTAAGATTGGCAAGGGATAGAGCAGGGTTTAGGGCTGTTGTACATAGGGTTGCTATGAATCGCAGGCGACTCTACATACAGAATAACAACAACAGCAACAACATGATTTCTTAGCCTGACAACTTCATAGTTCGTTGCAGGAGTGGCATCCACTTCCTAAACAGCATGCCTCCAGAATCTTTATGAACGCTGATAAATGTCGGTGGTTGTAGAGGGGCTTCAGGCCTTTTGTTCATCGGCTCGCTATGAATTGTGCTTGACTTGAAGGCAATCAATAACAACAACAGGAAGTGTTATAAACCATTTGTCTAAATGACTTTTCTCTATTTCTAAATTCACCAGTCTTCCTTTTATAAAGAAAAAAAAAACCCACAGTATTTGCTTATTGTAAAATCAAGCATAGACGGCTTGGGTTGGGACACCTAGCTTCCACTAACTCCAAGTGTAGAAATCCCCATAAAAAAATACAAAACCAATTACTATGAGGTCAGACATGCCTTTCACACCTTCTATTAATTCTAACACCAACTGTCCTTTCCCATAGCTATATTGCTCTACTGCTAGGTCTGACAGTCTGTTAAAATGGCCTCATAAAATTCACAATACAATTATGAGGTTTATCTAGGTAGTGACAGGTTACAAGTATAAAGTACTCCTAATTCTTCAGTCAAAACAGCTTCTTCTTGGAGAGGGTCCAGACAGAGTGCTCTTTGAAGGCAAGGATAATGAGGCTTCACCTCAACACTTTGGGTATACTGGTAGGTGGGACATGAAGCTTGGAAAGGTAAGGGCTGGCAAAAGAGGGAAAGACCCTCAATGAGGTGGTCTGACACAGTGACTGTCGCAAAGGGCTCTAGTGTATCAGGAAGTGTGAAGACGGTACAGGACAGGATAGGGTTCAGATCCACTGCTCATAGGATCGCTATGAGCTATACTCGACTCAAGGGCACCTAACAAAAACAACAACAACATCCATAACAAAGATTCTCACTACTGGGCCAACTGACAGATCATGACAGATGAAGAAGAGATTGTTAAAAATGTCAATGTGTTTGGTTCTATGATCAACACTCTTGGCACCAGCAAGTAAGAAATCAAAAGACAAATTCCTTGGGGAAAATCTGCTGTCAAGGACCTCTCAAGAACACTGAACAACAACAGTGTCAGTCTGGAGACTTAGGTGCACCTGATCCAGGAAATGGTTTTAGCAATTACTTGCTGCATAGAGAGCTGGATAATGAATATGAACATGACAGAAAAAGAATTGATGCCTTTAAATTTTTGGTGTTGGAGAACAGTACTGAACATATCATAGACTGCCAAGAGAACAAACATGTCTGTCCTAGAGAGAGTGAAACCAAATATTCCTTGGAGGCAAGGATTGTCTTTTATCCTTTTATTTTATACTAGTTTGCCTAGAAAGTTCATATACATTGTGTTTTACACTATTCATTCACACTGTATTCCATAAAATCATTCCCAATCATTATGTTTTATACAATTAATCACCATTGGACTATGCCCACCATTACTCTGTCTTTTCAGGTCTCGGTCAGAACGTTCCCATTTCCTTTACTCCATCCTTCCATGCAAACCTGTAATTTTGCCCCTACCTATCCTCATCACTCTGTTCCTATCTCCATACGTGTTTTACTACTTTTCTTTTTTTTTGGCATTTCTTTTCTTTTTAATATAATACCAACAATAGGATTTCTTAGGGCAGGAAGGTGGAGAGTAGGAGAGGCAAAGAATATTACAATACTACCAAATAAGTCCAGGTTTTAGCCCAACAGTTCCAATCCACAACTTAGTCCAGGCTCTGGTTTCAGTTTAGCAAGGAGCTTTCCCTTCCATCATCAAAGGCAAGACAGCAAAATCTACCTGTGAGCTTGGCATTTCTTTTTTTTTTTTTTTTATTATTATTAATTTCCATGAACATCTACAAAGATTTTGGAATTCCATTCATTCATTGTTGCACTTTTCTCCCTGCCCACCCCCACCCCCAGTTCGCTCCTCTCCTTGAAAAGCAAAAGAAATTCCTTCATTGGTACACAATCTCCCCTGCACACCCCCACCCCAAGTATACTCCACTCTGCAACCCTCATTCAGGACTCTTAAGATAATCATAATGCCACCACCTTACCTCTGTAACTTGATTTGTGCCACTATTAGAACCTCTACTCAGAATATTATTGCTTTTCAATTTTTGACTCATGCACTTTTAACTTGTTAGTTAAATTTGTATCTTCTGGGCTGCAACACTTCCATGATCCATGTTCAAGGATATGAACATGTACGGCTAAGCACAATTGATAACAGTGCATCTAAATTCCAAAATCAATCTCCATAATAGTCTATGTGTTTCCTACTGCCAAGGGGGCCCTTTAGAGTAGTGAGAGAAGACATTCACCCTGAAACCCACAGCATCCCTTTTCAGCAGGAAGTAGCTAAGAGAATACACCATCCCCTTTTCCTTATGAATCAGGGTGAAGTCTCTCTCAAGGAGGAGTGATAGGGAATGGCAAGGGACACACTGACAAAGGAGATTAATCAGAACTGGCTTTGACAAGCACTGTGGCATTTGGACAAGAACAAACTGGGAGGAGGGTAAAGAGAATAGTGCAACAATGAATGAGTGGAAGCCCAAAATCTCTGTAAATGTTTATGAAAATTAATAAAATATAATTATAGAAAAAAAAACCCCAAAAATAAGGAAACAAACAAAAAAAAAGAACTGGCTTTGACAAGCACTGTGGCAATTGGGCAATTAAAACAGACATGGGGGGGAGAAGAACAAACTGGGGATAAGGGTGGAGAAAACAGTGCAACAATGAATGAATGAAAACTCAAAATCTCTGTAAATGTTCATTAAAACTAATAAAATTTAATAAAAAAAATAATCATAATGCCCTAAAATATATTACTTTTAAACTATTCTCTCCCTCTTCAGCTTCAATGCAGTAAACATAATTTATCCAGTTTTTCCTCAGTCTTACCCCCACCCCGATGTCAGCCTCATTCTACGACAGTGGCACCATATAATATTTGTCCTTTTGTGACTGAGTTAGTTCACTCAGCATTATGCTCTCCAGTCTCTCCCAAGTTACATAATGTTTCTCAAAATCATTGCTCCTGTGCGCTGCATAGTATTCCATTGTGTGAATGCACAATTTCTCAATCCATTCAATTGTGGTTAGACATCTGGGCTGTTTTGGAGAAACAATGCTGCTATTGACATTGGTGTATAAATTTCCATTTGAGTCTCACTTCAGATTTCCTTGGGGTATATTCCTAGTCCTGCAAAAAGGATGTAAATCATATAAGCATTGAGGACTTTCATTCATAGGGTTGCTGTAAGTTGCCTACGACTTGACAGCACAGAGAGAGATCTGTTGGCCTAGTGGAGAGAAAGTGATGGTACCAAGTCAAAGGTGGCTGACTTTTAATCCGTGGCCCTCAGGCCTGTTTTTCATTGTTTTGATCAAGCATCCTTCTAGGTTGCATAGCCCTGGTGTGTCCACTTGCTGTACAGAGGTAACTTGTGGATGCTGTGAAGCTCAACACTATGACACTGATGTGTCAAATGCATTAATGGTTACCTATGGCAGACAGTGTTTGGTGGAACTGCCCGATTAAAACAAGCTTGGAAGCAGGCGTGACATCCACTTCCGTAATAGCTTGCATCCAGAAATCCAATGAATCTGGAGAAAGGATGAAAAGTCACACAAGCGTGGACTTTCGTTCATTGAGTTGCTATGATTCACCTACGAGTTGTGGGCACTTAACAACAACAACAACATATTCCTAGTAGTGCAATAACTGGATCATATGGAGTTTCTTTTTCTTTTTTTTTTTTTTTCTGGATCATATGGAGTTTCTTTTTCTTTTTTTTTTTTTTTCATATGGAGTTTCTATATTCAACTTTTTGAGGAAATGGCAAACTGAGTTCCAGGGTGGTTGTACCATTTTATACTCCTATCTAAAGTGTATGAGAGTTCCACCTCTCCACTTTCTCTCTAAAATTTATTGTTTGTTGCCCTGCTAAACTTTTCCATTGCTACTGGTATGAGATGGTATCTCGTTTTGGTTTTACTTTGCATTTCTTTTTTTTTGCCAATAATTTTGAGCATTTCTTTATGTGTCTGTTAGCCATCCAAATGTCTTCCTCCGTGAAAAGTCCATGCCATTTGCCAATTTTGTAATTGGATTATTGGTCTTTTTCTTTTGGAGGCCCAGGAGTATTCTGCAAACTTTTGTTATGAGACCCTTGTCTGAGATGGTATTACCAAATGTTTTTCCCCTTTTTGGAAAACTGTTTTTGACATGCAGAGATTTAATCTTTAGAAAGTCCCACTCATAAATGTTATCCTCTTTAGATTGTGTATTTCTGGCTGTATTTGTAAGCTTCTTTATACCTCAGACTAAATCTTCAAGGCTTGGTCTCGTAGTTTGTCTCTTAGGAACTTTATGGTTTGGGGCTTTATTCCCAAATGTCTGATCTATCTTAAGTTGTTTTTTGTGTATGGTTTGAGATGTGGATCCTATTTCAGCTTTCTGTAGTTTTTCCAGCATCATTTGTTGAAGAAGTTGTCATTTTCTCATTTGATAGGTTTTATTTCCGTGTCAGATAGCTGTTGCCCAATTATTTCCCAATTTTAAAACATACTATACAGCTACAGTAATAAAAATAGCCTGACAAAGGTATAACAATACCACCAAATACTACACCAATGGAATAGAATTCAGAGCCAAGAAATAAACCCATACATCAATTGTCAAGTGATATTTGACAAGGGTGCTAAGTCCATTTAGTGGGGAATGAAGGGATTCTTCAGTAAAAGACCCAGGGAAAATTGGATTTCCACATGCAGAAAATTGGATTTTCATGCCTCACACCATACACAAAAACCAAGGAAGTGATAATGATGGACCTCTATAGAGGACAAGGAGGGAAAAAAAGGTTGGAGACAAGGATGGTTAGGTAGGGGGGAGAAAGTGGCAAAGTCAATACAAGGGAGCACACAACGAGATAAAAAAAACTCTATCTATGACATCTGAGCAAATGAGTTTGTATGGCAAGAAATGATGGTCAGATTAACAGTTTAAAATTGAAACACATGAGGCAGTATTATTTCTACTGATAACCATATAAAAATGTGGTAAAGAAGAAAAATTATCTGGATTTGGGAACGTTTAGGAACTGAAGAATTGCCAAGATTGATGACCGAAAGAAAGATAACAATCAAGGTCTTATTCGTGAGGAATAAAAATTGGGGCAGAAAGGGGAATGCCTTTAATATGCAGAATCTGAACCCCAAAGTATCTTGCCAACATCTGTATTACTACAGAATGGCAGAAACCTGATTTAAGAACGACTCAAGACCAGGTAAGGAGTTTCAGTTGACTCTTTTTGAGTTCAACAGAAGTCACAAAAAAATTCCAAAACAGAACTGTGCATTGCATCAAACAGAACATCTGGGGAGCACTAAGCACAATTTTAAGGAAGGAGCTAGGACAATATATTTTTACCAAAGAATAGTAGAAAGAACTAAACATGCTTAGAAAGAAAAGGAAGACAATTAGGTCAAATGAGATGGCTAAGGGCTAAAGTGATAAAGGGCTGTAATGTAGAAGAAAAGTTTTGCTCACTACAGGTAATCAGAAGGCCAGAACTCAAAGAGAGAAAATTTGCAAAAAACAGTCTAAAAGCATCAACACTGTAGACAAGGCTTTTCTACTTTCTACCTTTTAACACACACTTACACACTCTTCAGCCACTGCTGTTGAGATGATTCTCAGTCTTATCCAATGCCAGAATTCAAAGACATTGATCCTTATTCACTGTCCAAATTTCAGACGCATAGGGAGCAATTGAAAGACCATGGTTTCGATCAGGCACAATTTAAGTCTAAAATGACATTCATGCTTATTAGCACTTGGAGAAGGCCTTGTCAGCAAATTTCCCCACTATAACACATCTTTTGATTTCTTGATGGTGGAAACAATATATCCCCAAAGGGCTTTGGAAGTAGTAATTATTCAATAAAATTTTGTGGCTAAATCTTTCACAATGAAAAGAGAGTGGAGAAGTGTGTGTGTTTGTGTGCTGTGTGTGTGTATGTTGTTGTTATGTGTAGTCGACCCTATGTACAACAGTCCTAAACCCTACTCTATCCTGTGCCAATCTCACTGCCTAGTCAGCAAATCAATCCACCTCACAGAGGGTCTTCCACTCCTGTGCTGTTCCTCCACCCTCCCAAGCAATGTCCAAGGACTGGACCCTACTTGTAACATGTCCAAAGTATGTCAGACAAAGTTTCAGAATCCTTGCCTCCAAGGAGCAGCTTGATTTAACCCTCTCCAGGATGAATCTGTTTGTTTTTGTAACATTCCATGATATATTCAATACTCTTCTCCAGGACCACAGCTCAAAGGTATCAATTCTCCTTCTATCCTCCCTAGTCATTGTCCAGCTCTTTCACAGATAGTAGGTGATTGCAAAGACCATGGCCTATATCAGGCACACCTTAGTTTCCAGAGAGACACCACTGCTGTCCAGTATTTTGGAGAGGTCCCTAACAGCAGACTTTCCCATCGCAGTATGTCTTTTAATTTTCTGGATGCTGGTATCAAGAGTGTTAACTGTGGAGTCAAGCCATCTAAAACTTAATAATCTCAATCTCTTCACCATCCATCCTGATGCTGCCAATTGGCCCAGTGGTGGGAATCTTCGTCTTCTTGGATTTGGGCCTCAATGCATACTGAAGACTGCAGTCTTTGACCACCTGCAGCAAGCACTTCAGGTCCTCCTCAGTTTCAGCAAGCAGGGTTGTATCATCTGCATAACGCAGATTGTTGATAGATCTTCCACCAATCCTGATGTTGCATTTTTCCTCCTAGAGCCCAGCCTCCCGGATAATCTGCTCTGCATACAGGTTGAAAAGGTATGGAGACAGGACACATCCCAGGCATACGCGCTTCCCAATTTTGAACCATGCAGTGTTTCCTTGCTCTGTTCTGACAACTGCCTCTTGGTCCAAGTATAGGTTTCGCATTAGCATGATCAAGTGTTCTAGGATTCCCACTCTTCTCAGAGTTAGCCACAGTTTTTTGTGATCCACACAGTCAAATGCCTTTTCATAATCAATGAAACACAGAGAGACATTCCTCTGGTACTTCCTACTTTGAGCCAAGATCCATCTAACATTAGCTATCATATCGCTAGTACCATGACCCCTTCTAAATCCAGCCTGTACTTCTGGCAGTTCTCTGTTGATATGCTGTTCCAGTCATTTTTGGATAATCTTCAGCAGAATCTTGCTTGCATGTGAAATCAATGATGTTGGCTGATAATTTCCACACTCTGTTCAGTCACCTTTATATACACTTATATATTTATTTACTATAAATATTTATTATATATTCATATTTATTATATATACTTATTATACACACACACACACTTATAAATCCAGTTGTTCTTTGATGGACATCTGTGTCGTTTCCATCTTCTGGGTATTGTGAATAACACTGCTATGAACATCAGTATGAAATAGAGATTTACTATGAAAATCTTTACTTGTACCCTAGTCCTATTTCTCTTGGGTATACTCCTATCAATAGACTAGCTGGTTCATACGGAATTTCTGTATTGAACTTTTTTGATGAAATGCCAAACTGCCTTCCAGAGTGGTTGTACCATTATACAACCTCACCAACAGTGCATGAGAGTTCTGGTCTTTCTACATCCTCTCTAACATTCTCGGCTTGCTGTACTGTTGTGCCTCTTCCACTGGGGTGAGTTCATTTCTCATTGTGGTTTTGTTCTGCATCTCTCTGATTGCCAGTGACTCTGAGTATTTCTTCATGTGCATTTTGGCCTTCTGAATGTCTATGAAAATTTTGCCACATCTTCTGCCTTTTCTGTAATTGGATTACTGTTTTTTTCTTGTGGAGGCCTTGTAATATTTTTGTAACCTTTTGTTATGCAACCCTTGTCTGATATAGTATTGTCAAATGTTTTTTCAGTGTCAGTAGTTATTCTTCCCCCACCTTATCTGAAAGAGTTTTTGATGTGGATAGGATTTAATCTTTAGAAGTTCCCATTCATTAATGTTATCTACTATTGGTTGTGTAGGTAATGTATTCTTTTGGCATGTTGTCAAGAGGTCTAGTCCTCAGTAAAGGACATCATACTGATGAAGGTGCAGAATCAGCGAAAGAGAATAAGACCCTCAAGAAGATGAACTGACACAGTGACTATCACAATAGGCTTGACTGTAACAGAGGTCATGAGGCTGGTGGAGGATAAGGCAGTGTTCAGAGCTGCTGAACACAGAGTGGCTATGTGTCAGCAGATTCATGCTATGCAACCATAAAGGATGAGTTTTCCTAATACATCCAGCTGGGATATTGCTAACTAAATGGTCAGCTTATTAATTAGCATTTATTTTGAAAATGAAATCTTGCTTTAATTTCTACTTTTCTGTTTAAACAATTATATCAAGTCATCAGAAAATTGTAGAATTGTAGAGATAAAGGATCAAAAGTCTCAAGTAAAATACATTGGTCTCTCCTTTTATGGAGGAGAGAAAAAAGAAATGGAAATATTATAGTTGTTGTAATATCACCTGCTCTTCTACTATCAGTCTTACTTAGCATTACTTCTACACCGCTGTACATTTTAAGATTAATATCTATCATCAGGGTTGGGGTGATACTGAGAAAGACTGGACAAATTATGTATATTGCATTGGAACAGAAAAGGGAGTTGTTGTTATGTGCCGTCAAGTTGCTTGTGACTTTTAACAACCCTATGTACAACAGCCCTAAACCCTGCTCTATCCCGTGCCAATCGCACTGCCTCTGACACACCCATCCTGATTACCCCCGTCACTGAATCAATCCACCTCATAGAGGGTCTTCCCCTCCTGCCCTGTCCCTCCACTCTCCCAAGCATGATGTCCCTCTCCAAGGACCTGTCCCTCCTTACAACATGTCCAAAGTACGTCAGACGAAGCCCCAGAATCCTTGCCTCTAAGGAGTAGCCTGGTTTAACCCTCTCTAGGATGAATCTGTTTTTTTCTTGACAGTTCATGGTACACTCAATACTCTTCTCCAGCACCATAGCTCAACGGGAGAGAACTGTTTAAAAGCGAGATATGATTGGGTATTATGGTCATGACAAGAGTCCAGACTGAAGGCTGCATAGATAGGGGAGTGTACTCAGTGAGGGGGGGAGATTGTATACCAATGAAAGAATTTTTCTTTTACTTTTCAAAGAGAACAGCAAACTGGGGGAAAGGGGTGGGCAGGAAGAAAAAGGCAACAATGAGTGAATGGAAATCCAAAGTCTCTGTACACGTTCATTAAAATTAATAATAAAAAATTAAAATAAAAAAAGAGAAAAAAGATTAATGTCTCTCTACTTAAACATTGTTGTGCTAAGATCATTCTCTCCAAATGGTAACCTGATTATATCTAACTGTGAACAGGGTTTTCTTTAAGAGCTGATTAGAAACTTAATTTGTATTTATATTCCCTAGTGATCTCTGGTTGTGTGGTAAGGAGCTGTGCTGCTAACCCAAAGGTTGAACCTCTCTAGTGGCCCAAATTCACCAACAAGTCTAAGGGAGAATGATGTATAATATCCTCTGGTTTCATTTACAGCTTCAGAAATAGTTGTCTACGAGTTAGTTCTAACTCAATGGCAGTAAGAGGGATATATCTTCTATAATAGTCACATAATAAAGTTTGCTGATGTGGTTGTTGGGCAGATTGTTTAAAAGATAATCAGAAACTCCATTATCCCATCTGGATGTAGGACTGAGCAAATAATGTCTGAGATTGGGGTACATAAGGACAAATGCAGAGAAGACTGAAGTTGTCAATGATTTCATTTTACCTGGATACACAATCAACACCTATGGCAACTGCAGTCAAGAAATCAAATGGCAGGCTAAGGTGTGCTTAACGCAAGCCATGATATTTTCAATTGCTTCACAAGCATGTGAATGTTGGACAATATAGAGACCAAAGTAGAACTGATACTTTTGAATTATGGTGTTGGCAAAGAATATTGAATACTCCAGAGACTTCAAAAAGAAGAAACAAGTATGTCATGCTGCCAGAGTACTCCTTAGAAGGAATGACTATGAGATTTTATCACTATATATTGTTCAGCATATTTTTAAGATGGGTAAGTCTTTAGTAAAGGACATCATGCTTAGAAAGGGAGAGGAAGACCCTCAATGAGATGAGCCATTAAAATGAGAGATCATGAGGAAAGAGAAACATTGAACATTTCAATTTGTTGTGTATAAGGTCCCTATGAGTGAGTCAACTCAACAGCACCTGAAAACAGACTGGTACATTACACAATCAAAATCACTGAGCAGTAAAGCATCTTTGCAGATTGACAGTAAAACACTCAGAAATTAGTTCCAAGTTTTCATGTCTCATTTAACTTTATAGAATTAATGTTTCATTCATATAATCTCTATTTTACTGTTGGTGTTTATGGAAAAAGAAGAATATGCAATCAACTTGAATGGCACATGTCATATGATTTAAAACAATGTATCCAGAAACAATTATAGATGTGAAAAATTATTAATACAGAGTAACTAGAAAATGAAATTTTTAGGAGAAATTCTGAATTTCAGGCAAGAAGAAAAGCAACAGAGATAAGGGGATATGCTAAAAATAACCAAACAATAAAAGATACTTATTTTAGCAATATTCTTACAATTTGTTGCAATTGATAACTCAAATTTTAAAAATATAAATTAAAAATATTAAACTTTATAATAACTAGATTTCTATTTCTGGCAGACATATTTACATAAGCCATCATGTTGTAAAACACAAAGATAATCACCTATAAGGAGAGAATATTTGTACATAGCTATGCTATATATAAGTACACCACTGGAAGTTAAAGATAGGAGTCCAGAAGAAATAATGGGTAAAGACACGGTATAAAGCCAACTTTATACATCTTAAAAAGATGTTGCTTCTTTTAATTCTTTGACTCTCACAATCCAGATCTCTTATCTAAAATATTCAGAACACCTAGTGCTTAGGAAAATTATCAAAAAGGATTAATTAAATATAGGAAAATTCGAGTACATGAGGATAATATTTTTTGATACAATGATGTACTTGTATATTAGTTTGTCAACAGTTTCACCTTTTCATTGCTTTTTTTACCAAATAGACAACTATCTGACAACTGCAACAGATTTAAATGTACATTTCCTAAATATTCTAAGTCAGATTAATGTAAAAAAAAAGAATTTGCTTATTCATTTTTTTCTTATACAATGCTCTAATTAGGAGGCATTGTGTGTACCATTAGAAAGTGATGCTTATAGTTCTAAGAGATAGTAAGTAATCAAATCAGATTTTTAAAAAAAGTATGCTTGTAAAAATAATTTAAAATTAGTAATTTAAAATTATTTCTAAGAACATTTCTAAAAGGATAATATTTGATTTTTAAAGAGTAAAGAACGTATTATAAACAATTTAGCCATCTTCTATACAGATTAGTTTGTTCTCAATTGAAAGAGGCCATCACCTTTTATCCTTTCTCCCTTTCCCTTCTTTTTAGTACTGTTAGGAAACTATTCACAAGTGCACCCTTGGACAATGCTGAGTAGTAATTATGACTTGCTGACAAAAAGATATGAACAATTACTGAGCCCATTTTGAAACCCTACACTAATAAAGTCATTAGATGCTGCCCTTGCCATGATCCTACTAAAAGCTTCTGAAGTTACAAGAACACACGGCATTGTTTGCAGGGACAATTGCTTCTGGCAGAACGCAAACCTTGGGTTAAACCATGCTGCAAATTGATCTTGACATTCTGTTAAGACTGCCACTAAAAATCAAAAGCAGAGGAGAAAAGGAGAAAATGAGTGGATAGGATGTAATCATGGAACAGGAGGGGTTCCTCCTCACCTTCTCTCCTCCCTCTTCACAAAATAAACCAGGGAGAAAATGACAAACTCTCCTGGTGTTTTGGAACCTTTATTTTAAAGCATTAATTAAGCCCTTGACCTGAGATGTTTAGGATGGCAATACATTTCCTTTAAAAGTACTAGAAGGAAAATTGTGCACTAAGGGAATAAAGACATTTGGGGAAAACTGTATGAAAATCTGGCTTGAAGACTCTCCGGATGCCTTAGTATCCTGACGACAGCATGTCCATATGCTTTATTAGCTACATCAACAGAATCCCTATTTGATCCTATGGTAGCAGTTGGAAATGAATACTACTTGTGTATCTCATGTGGAACGCAAACTTAACTTGTGTTACATATATATTTATTGGCTTACACGGATGTACACTTTTAAAAGTACTGTGGTCAGCTGGGCTTCTGTAAGATATAAACTACTGAGTAGTTTGGAATTAAGGGTTAGTCACTGTGACTGTGGCTAATTACTAAGGTGGAAAGTGCAAGTGAAGAAGAGAGTCGGCTGATATTAAGTACTTTAAGTCAATTAAGTTTTGTCAAAGATTAAGTAATGTGGAAAACTATTACTTGAACATTAAGACTGGAACAAGCACCTGTCAGCAAAACATTGGAACTTTACAGTGATGTAAAATATTGTCCAAGGGCCTTAAATTCAAAAGTTCCCACAGAAAGGCAACAGAGCGTGTCTAGGGATATTGGTACTGTGCATGCAGAATTTAATACTATATATATATAT
>NW_006399755.1:5420372-5422342 GCF_000299155.1 Elephantulus edwardii
TCATGGTTCTCACATTCCATGTCCCAATCACCAGTGTCTGCCTACAACTGTTCCTCTTCCTTTGTATTTCCATACTTGAAAACTCAACCTCCTTTGCCTTTTCTGTTATCTAAGTGTGTTCTGTTGTACATAGGGTATAGTAAATATTAATGAAGGTCCAAATCTATAGTCTTCAGTATGGATAATATCTCAGTATGAAGATGACAAAAATACTCACAGCTGGGCCAAAAAAAATCATGATAAGTGGAGAAAAGATTAATGCTGCCAAGGATTTAGTTTTACTCAAATTGATAATCAAAACCTATGGAAGCAGCAGTTAAGAAATTAAAGGATGTATGGAACATTTGCTGTCATGAGCCTCTCTACAGTTACAAAAAACAAAGCATAAATTTAAAGACTAAAGTGTGACTGACACAAGGCATGACATTTTCAATCACTTGATACATATGGAAAAATTGGACGGTAAAGATGACGGAAGAGGTACTAACTCTGAGTTGTTGTGTTAATGAAGCATACTGACTATAGAATGGATTTCCACAAGAAGAAGAAGAAAAATCTGTCTTGGAAGAAGTACAGGCAGAGTGCTCTTAGAAGCAAGAGTGGTGAGACTATGTATCACCTGCCTTGAGCATGCTTTCAGAAGGGGCTAGGATCCCCAAAGAGATGGAATGGCACAGTGACCGCAACAATGGGCTTAAGTAGGGCAGGGATTGTGAAGATGGTACAGGATTAGGCAAAACTTTGCTCTGTTGTACATGAGGTCGTTCGTTGAGTTGGAACCTACTTGATGATGGCCAACAATAACAGCAAACATTTACTTAAAGAGTAAAATATGAACATATACACATTCCTTTGATTATCACTTGCACCACGTTTGCATAAAACAAGTACTATCTGTACTATCAAGTACTATCATGTGTGCATAAAAACAAAGCAAAACTCTGTAAGACATTTTTTATTTATAAGAACAAATAGGTAAAATGGAAATTATAATTACAACTTAAAAAAAACCCCAACTATTACCACTTCCGGAAGTGATTGTAAGATTTTGTTTACCATTGTTGTTTTGCGCTATCAAGTCTATTGTGGCTTTCACCAATCTTATAGGACAAAGTAGATCTGCTCTATAGAGTTTCCTAGGCTAAAAATCTTTGAGTAGATCACCTGTTGGGTTTTTTTGTTTTTTTTTTCCTCCTGCAGGGCTAGCTGATGGATTGCTGTTAGGTACTGTCGAGTTGAGTACGACTCATAGTGACCCTATGAACAACAGACCTGAACTCTGTTCTATTCTGTGCAAACGGCATACTTCCTGACACACTAGAGCCCACTGCAGTGGTCACTGTGTCAATCCACCTGGTAGAGAGTCTTCCTCTCTTTCACTAACCTTCCACCTTTCCAAGCATGCTATCCTCCTCCAAAGAACTGCCAGGAATTGGGAGGTGGTAGACTGGAACAAGCTAATGTTTCATATAGCAGACCAGCAGTAAAACACTCTGACCCCTGGGATCTCTGTTTATCATTACCTACCTTAGGTTTATTGATTTCATTTTTAGGTCTATCGTACTGTTTCTATCAGAATCACTGGTCAGATGTCCATTTAAAAAATGATATGTAACATTCAAATGTGTCAAAACACGCATTTGAGTGCGGGAGAGGAAGACCTCAGAAGAGATGGACTGACACAGTGACTGGGGCAATGAGGCAGGTGCTTCAGAGATGGGGAGGTTGGCTCAGGATAGGGTAAGCTTCAGACCTGTTCATATGGTCTCTATAAGTGGTAGTTCACTCAATAGCACATAAACAATTACAGCACTCATTAAGATTAACACGGGCTTTGCCTATGGTCCTCAAATCCAAGTAGACATGTTAGTCACCAAGAAATATGTTTACGGCATTGAAGTCTATGGGGGAGAGAATAGTCTAAAAGTATTATATTTTAGGGCATTATTTTTATCGTAGGAGTATGCAAT
>NW_006399755.1:5423503-5426507 GCF_000299155.1 Elephantulus edwardii
AAATGTAATATATGTAAAAATATACATAAAAAGACCCTGAGCTACAGAACTACCTCTCTACAGCTCAGGCACTCACAGAAATTCTTAGGGAACTATTTTATAGCTATTCTAAACACTGACTAGAAATATACTACAATGCTCAAATTAACACTTGTTGCATGTACCCTGATGCAGGAAATATTTTTACCTTAAGAACTAACAGAAATAAAACCATTCTTCAACTCATAATTGGTATTCTATCTGTTAAATTGAAGCAGTCTACCTACTCCATTCTTCTTTTTTCAAAAAAAATTTTACTACAGTTCAAATCAGCATGTTGGTTCTTTTGAGCTCCTTCACTGCCAAACCTGGGGCAGGGAATGCTTCAGCTTCTCGGCCTTCTCTTTGTCTGTGATGACCAGGGTGTTGAGGTATCTGCTGCAACAAACCTTAAAATTCACATTATCCTTATTCTTCTTGATCTTGACAGATTTGGCATCCTGGCCATGAGCAGGAAGTCTTTGATTTCCTCAATTTTGTGAGGCATGGCGGTGAGCATGGGGGGCTGCAGGCACGAGCCGGGTACAGCCAGCAGCCAAAAGTGAGGAGGCTACCTATTCCATTCTTAAGAATCACCTGGGGATATTGTTAAAAATGTAGATTCTGATTCAGTATATCTGAGTGGAAACACAATTTCTCAGCAGGGTCTCTAACTAGAATGACCATGTTTGAAGCTCTTGTTAAAGTCAATGCTTTAAGTTTTCCAGAATTAGATAATCTAATGCAGCATCTATACTGGATAGACAAAACAATCCTTTCTCCATGTGAGTCCCTATGGTTAGAACAAGAGATCCTCATTAAGCCACCTATTTATGGTTAACATTCGTGGTTTACTGTGCTACATATCTTAGTTTCCCTTGATGAGGCCCCTTCATCCAAAACGCATAGCTCAGCAAGCAAAGGCACTGATGTGCCAATGCTTCCATGTACCCAGGAGGTGTTCAAACAGCATTAACAGGGGAAAGAAAATTAAAGTGCATTTTATAATGTTAAATTTGGTAACATCCAATGAAACTTTGCTTGCTTACTTGGCTTATCTCAAAATGCAGCCAGTTTAGCACTTAAGTGCTAAATGATGGTGCCTATTCACAAGAGGAGCAGCAGCTGGGGTAGAGGTTATCTCATGAATATTTTTAGTATAATCAATGCTACCACAATTGCAAAAGACTGAATAGGATTCCAGAATGGCCCAACTTAGAAGGTTAATTACTTCTGGGGTATCAAATAACCCTGTTGCGTCTGTAAGATAAACTCTAGATCAATAGTTGGATGATACAAGAAACACTGTTGCCACTGAACTGTGGTGTTGGAGAACAATACTGGACAGACTAAGGACTATAGATAGGTTTTGGAGAAAGTACAGCCAGAATACTCTTTGGAGGTACAGACTGTGAAGCTTTTGGCTCACAAACTCTAGGTATGGTGCTAGGGAAGATTATACCTTGGAAAGAAACATCATGCTTGGAAACATATAGGGTCAATGAAAGAGTGGAAAACCATCAATGAGGTAGACTAACACAGTGCCTGCAGCAATGAGCTCAAGTGTATCAAAGATAATGAGGCTGGCACAGGATAAGACAGGGTTCATAGGAAAGTTATGAGTGGTACTCCACTAGACAGCACCTACTAACAACGTCTGCATTTGAATACAAGCCACTTTCTAAATGGCCTAGAGTTGCGTGGGGTGCATAAGCATAGGCCATGATATATTTTCTGTACAGCTAGCAGAAGACATGGTATATAATATTGCCATTTTCGGCTCATCAGCAAAAGAGAAAGAATGTTTTATCTTCATCCACAACTACAAGGATATGCCGACATTTCCACTCTCTTGCTACTACCCAATCTGCTCTCTTTTGTGCATTATTTTTCAATAAGACTTTTAGAGATTAAGTATTTATCTACTTATATAGCACTATTTTTAGCATTTATTTTTTAAAAAGGCACCTCAAAAAGCAAGAGAATTGTAACTATCTCTCTTGGAGATGAGAGAAATGATAAGCTAGGAGGAAGGTAACCATGAAATGTAATAAATGTCATTAATACAAGTTAATATAGGTAAATTATGAGAGTACACAGAATATAAATTTTAACACAGACTGAAGTAAGGAATATTTGGGGAGAGGCAAGAATTCTTGGATGTGATACCTGGTGAGAATGTAAAGAAATTATTCTTTCATACATTAACAGTCACTAAGCATATAGGGAGGAGGCTAAAAATATTTTTAGTGTATTTATTTAACTAATTAGATATAAGTTGTAAGTTAAATCTCTAATGGTTTTCTACATATTACACACCCAGAAAAGAGTACTATATTTTCTGCTTGCAAGATATGCCAATATTGGGATGAAAATCATTAAGAAAGTAACTTCTTTTCATCTGGCCATCTGAGTTGGCTACACTAAATCGTCTATCTGGTTCTGATCATACTGAATCTATATGGTTCAGCTGGCCATCTTCCTCTATTTTCTCTTTTCTTGACAATAATCTCAACCACTGATCTTTCATTCCATACAATTATGAGTTTTTAAATTATCAGAATCCTTTTGTAAAAAATAACAAACATCTACAGTGTAATAGACTATGACTGCTACTAGTAAAAACACCTCAGTAAAAAAATAACTCAAATTCTAATTAATCTTTCTGTGTTTCAATTCTTCTTTAAAGTTTGTCCCTTGTCCCCTCAAGTAGAATAACTTACTCTATATCCTCAAAGTACCCTGGGAATACTTGACATTATGTAATTGCTTTGGGAGGGCTTGCCTACTAGATTATGTATCTTAAAATCTAAGACTGTGTGTTGTTCAAATTTCCATCCTCGGTGTATAACACTACAATAGTTCATGTTGTTGTTGTTGTTATGTGCCGTTGAGTCGCTTGCGACTCATAGCGACCCTATGTACAACAGCCCTAAACTCCGCTCTGTCCTGTGCCAATCGCACTGTCTCTGACACTCCCATCCCA
>NW_006399755.1:5431261-5444041 GCF_000299155.1 Elephantulus edwardii
GAGGTTTGTGCGGGGAGAGGGGTGCAACAATGAATGAATGGAATCCCAAAATCTCTGTAGATGTTCACTGAAATGAAAAATAAACAACCTAAATGAAAAAAAAAAAAAGAAAATGTGTAGTTTTCCTAGAAAGACACAGCCCTTTAACTTTGTAGTACTAAAATTTAAAGTAACATTTTTAGATGGAATTGTATACATACATTTATTTACAAATGCTTATAGGGTTTTTTTCTTGTACAAATTAAAAAAATGTTTAGTTGGGGAACAGTCAGTTATAAAATAATTAATGTTTAAGTTTGATGTCTCAATTCATATATGGATTATTTTAAGATCAATGTACAAATTATTCTATTCCTATTTAATAAAGAGTTAGTATAATTAATTAAGAAAGTTATTCAAGTCATTCAGAGGTGGGAAAATCCAAGTAATCAACACCAAAATGGTCAAATGTAGTGACATTCTATAGAAATTGATTTCTTTAAAAATCTGGTCAGAAAAATAATGAAATTAACTTACAGCAGTGATTGAAACTGCTATTTGTGATATTCATATTCTTGTAACTCTACCAAAATATTAACCTAGTTCAGTATCCTTCACTTACATAAACATGAAAAATTTACAGTTAATTATGACCAGAAGACTAGTATTTCTATAGCCTTTAATTAGAGCACTGCCTAAACAAAAGTGTATTTACATGGCAAATTCTTTTCCATAAATGTCCCAGGTTATTACATGAGTGGATCGTCTCAGGAAACTAGTCAAAAGAGTATGCAGATTACGTAAATTTATAGGTCCAAGATTTCATAAGTCTTTATGAGGACCTTGAACAAGGGGAGTCATACAAGAGAAAAGACATGCAATACACTAAACTTATTATACTCTAAATTTATTATAAAGAAATAATAGGAGGAAACTAAAAGCAGCAATTTTATTTAGATGCTATAAATTTCTTCTGCCTCTCCATATCTAGGAAGATATAAATGATGGCACAATTTCTACTATAAATACACACACACCCCCCACACACACCCATGATCAATAAGCTTTATTTAACAGACATTACTGAACTAAGGGTGAAATTCTAAGGTCTTGTTATTCTAATAGCATCAAATGGATCCTATACTCAATTTTTATGATAAATATATTTGAATAAGAGCAATGACAAAGAAAAGAAAGATCAAAGAAAAAGAAACTCAAATGGGCAATTTTGTTTAGATGTAGTAATAATAAATATTAAGAAAATTGGCTAAACTAAACCTTTTCTTGGGACAATAAATTAGCTTTATCCGTTAACTCAGTCTGTGCATCAAAATACATTAACTCTTAATGGCTTTGGTAATATATTATTTCAATGAATTTTTATTTTGTATCTCTAAAAAGTGTATTTTCTGGCTTGTCTTCACTGTAATAATATAGAAACTATACAAAAAAAAATCACCTATGTAGTTTACTTAAGTTACTTTAAAGAGAAATGTGAAACTTTAAGTGAAACCTTTTTTAATTTATAATATGGATAGAATTACATTTTGAATCTCAATAATCTTAAATTTTAGGAGTCATCCATTCTTTCTTCCTATTTTTCCATTTTTTTTGGTCCCAGAAATGTTTACTTAATTGAAATATTAAATGTTTCTATTTTGAGTCTTCTACATCACTTCTTTTTATTTTCATGATAGTATTTTAATAATAGGATGCTTCATTTTTAAAATGCAGATTAAAATATTTTATCATACGTCATAGTCTGTCCTACAATTCATTGAGAAATAGCTCCAAAGCCTTAAACAAGGCCTTTATTTTGTGTTTAAAAAAGTGTCATAAGGAGTTAATAGGACACAGCTGTACTGGCTCTTTCTAATAAGCAGCTTCTGTCGCTTTGGTCACCACAGGTGTCTCTGTAACCTGCAAACTCTTATTACTATTGTATCAAAGTTGTGCTACTTAACAGACTTCTTTAGTAAAACATAACAAAGCAATTACATGGCTGTTGATTGCTAGTCATATAAAAAACCCCTCAAACACTGTTTTTCAAAAGAAACTACACTGCAATTTTTTGTCATTGTAAAATAAAAGGAACTAAGGAATTAAATGGAAGATAGAACAAAATAACAGCAGGTTGCCAGCTGAACTTAGCCACTACAGATGGTTTAGAAATAGTGTTTCCTTCTCCATCAAGTTGTGGATAAAAGGAAAGGAGGAGATTCCTTACTGCCAGTGAATGGCAAAAGATTTAGCCAAGTCTTCAGTCTGTATTTTGCCTCATGAAAGACCTTCGATGCTGCATTTTTATCTGTTTTTGGCACTGCTTTTCATCACCTTTAACTGAGTGTGAATAATAACCTGATTTAATTTAAACAAATACAGGTGCTAAAGGTTCTTTATTTATGTATAACAGAGAAGATTTCCAAGACAGAATGAAATCATCCTATGAAATTTTCTAAGCATTTGCTTAAAGGTATGAAGTATTAGATAAAGAAATTGCTTCACCATCCTTTTGCTTTACACACTTAAAGGAAGAATCTTCTTTTCAGATTTAATTACATAAAGCAAAGTCAGAATGATAACCTACTATTCAGTGAGTCATGAAATAATAAAAAGACAAATCTGATGATTTAAAATTGTTCTTTAATTGCTTAAATTAGTTAACTACAATAGACTTGCCTTGAAATGAATTAATCTAATCTTCCTGTTCACAAGATAGCAGCCTGTTATTATGATTGTGTTAACACACCCAAGTAGCATCATGGGATGTTATGGCCACATGTGTAATTAAACATTATGAAATAGATTTCATGAGAAACTCAAATAGGCAAAATATGAAGAATTATTCATCACTTACAGATATTATGATTAACAAACTAAGTAAAATTGTGCTGACAGCTAGCGAAGGGATTTTTTCCTACTAAGATTATGGATCTATTGCTGGCTATGTGCAAAAGAATGTGTGCAATAAAGCGCTTACATCAATTAGCATATGCTAGAGTTAAGCTATTACCAAAACCACTGGACAAGTCTATGAATATCCTGTCTCCCTCACTGAAGTTATTAAAAAATAAATTTACCACTAGGATTATACATTAGACTTATTTTGCCTTCTTGGAACATTATTAAAAATATAAATTTTCCTCTAATGTTCAACAACATATTAAAAATTCTCTGTGACTTAGTGCATAAAAGACCAGAGAAATGCATTTTTAATTGTTTTAAGATGATTATGAAATTTAAGAAGTCATCAAAATTATGAACAGTTGCATATGTTCTAATAAAAGGTAATGGTAGAAAATTAAATGCTGCTGATGAAAAATGCTTATGATGATAAATGACCAAATAGAGTTGTAATTTTTTTAAAAAATAGAAGCTCAACTTATCACTTGTGAATCACATTATTACCTTGCTCTGTTGGTGTCTTTTGTCAGATCCCAGGCCCAGGTTATAAAATTTTGACTCAGGTAAGAGACAATGGATTCAGCACAAAGCATTTGTGAGCAGAACACGTTAGTTAATACACTCTCATCATGGTGGAGGTAGATAGCAAGAAGCTTTCTCTAAAAAGAAAAGAAAAGAATGATCAATTAAAATATCCACTAATGTAAGATTCTTGAATTTTGTAAAGGCATAATCAATCAGGGTAAATATCAAAGACAAAAATGAAATGAAGTTCCCTGAATTAATTCCTTACATGTGGAGTTTCTAACCCATCTACTACTAATAGGGAAGAATTTTGCTTCCTTATAATCTAAAGAGGTTAGGATGATTATATATCTCTTGTTTTACAGACTGCTAACAGATTTCTATTAACATATACAAGGCTGTCTCAAGTAGAAATGGCACTAGAACAGCATTTTTCTTCAAGAAAATGGATTTCCCATTTTTAACAAACACTTCAGACATGAAAAGAAATAATTTAAAGTATCCAACTCTGCAGAGAAAAATGTTAGCAATAGATGTCAATAAAGGTCTCATAAATATATGCACACATACTTTTTAAAAATTCTGGACACTGTATAGTCTCTACTACTTTTAACGAAAAGATCTGAAATAGTTTTGTTTTAGTCTCACAGCTAATTTTCAAGTCCCTTAAAATACTTCCTTATTATGTATAAAAGTGCCATAGTTGGATATGCAATAAAACAGAAACTATAAATAGAAGTTCTATAATATCACTGCAACATGTTCACTTTAATTCTTAACTGCTGATTAACTTTTTAGTGTTCCTTTGTGGAAGAGCTGATTTTAAGACTGAATATAGCTATTAAGACAAGATTTCATGGGAAAGGCAATATGCGAATCAACTTGTGAAATTCTGCCAAACAAAATTTTTTTAAAAATCTACAAGTTTTTCCATTTATATTAAATAAGGATGTGATGATAGTAAAGAAAAAGCTACTGTGTAGGATTCTAAATGAAAAGGTATTTAGATAAATAAATAAATATTTAAAAAATATTTATAGGTAAATATACATTTCCTCTACTATTTCAAAGTATTCCTATGGAACCTCTAGTAAGCAAATATACTGTATAGCAAAGAAGTAATTTAATATTAATTTATATGAGAAATATTTTCGAACATTCAGAGACACAACCTAATCATATTAAGTAACACTAAAAACCTATAACAACACTAACATATAATTTCCACAGATACAGTTCCAAGCTGTGGTGGTTTAATACTATGATGCTGAGTGTGGTTTCATGGGAAGGAGCTTAATAATACCATGGATATGTACTGAAAATAGGCGAAATGTATGTTTAACTTTTTGATTTTTCTTTGTAAGAAGGACAATAATCCACTTTAAATTTCTTTTGGTTACTTTTACTTTTCAAAGAGAAGAGCAAACTGAGGGGGGAGGGGTAGGCGGGGAGAAAAGTGCAGCAAGGAATGAATGGAAATACTAAGTCTCTGTAAACTTTCATTAAAATTAATTAAAAAAATTTCTTTTGGTTAGTGAAAACAGGTACTTTCATAAAAGCAAAAAGGGATGAAGCAAAATTTTGAATCTCAGAGGATGACTGTATAGTGTATATGATCAGGCTTAAGACGTTTGATGCTTGGAACTGAGAACATCTTAATAAAATGCAATCACAAAACTATCTTCTTCAAAGGTAAATTTGATACCAGATGAAGTTACCAGTAGAGAGTAAGATTTCAGAAACATGCATTCAGCATCTTTTATCAATAGGAGTCACAGTTACTTTCACACTCATTAACTACCTTAATCCCCATGATAAATGTACAAAATGGGTATTTTTAATCTCCCTAACAGGAAACTGAGGCTTAGAAAAATGAAATGGATGTCAATTTCACAGCTAGCTAGAAAACAGCACACCTAGGATTGAAATCCAGACTATATGACTCCAAACCTAGTGTTGTTTTACTGATATTAGTCGCAAATGCAAAACACTTATTGCTCCTGGTTGGTTGCCACTCCTAGAAACCCTCCACCAGGTTTCCGACTCCTAAAACCCCTCCAAGTTTCTAATGCTGTAAATCTTAAGGGCAGAGAGACCACTCATGTCTCTCCTGCAGAGCAGATAGACATGAACTGCTGGAGACTCACAGCCTTTGGGCTAGCAGCCCGACTAGTTACAGACTAGGCCACCAGAGCTTCCTGATACTACAATCAGAGAACAGAAATCACCACACTATAGTCAAGGATGCTGGAGTTCTTGCGTGCTCATAAATGTATGTAATGAGAACGAAGATAAGTGGTTCAGTTGATTCCACCCTGCTTCTCTGTTCTAATTCACTTATTCTACAAGCATTTGTTGAGATACTCTTTGTGTCAAGCCCAGCAGGAGGGACTAGTGATAAAATGGTGAAACACGTCTCAGTGTTTTTCAACTATGTTAATGTCTGCACCAAACACAGGCTGGCTTCTAGAAGTTTGTAATCAGACACATTGTTGGTGAGATACTGTCTGATAAATTTCTGCTCATCCTTTAAGGCTCAAATCAAATGCCTTTATAAAACTATTCCCTATTGCTCAGATTATGCTTCCTTTTCCAAGCTGTTGCTTCTGGCCATTTATATTTACTTTTTTTACCAGTTTCCGATCTAGACGAAATTCAGTCTCATTCTTTGCACCATCCCCAAGGTAGCATAGTGTATTTGTGGAAATAAACTTGAATATACTACTAAACCTCCTACTATAAAAGATACCAAACGCTGGCAGGAATGCCAAATCAATGTCAGTAAACAAATCAAGAAACCTGCTGCTTTAGGAAAAGGAAGATGAACCTGGTAGTGCTAACAAATTCGAAGATCCTCTCTTGCTGAATAGACATAAGGATGTCAACCTCTAATTCTGCCTGATGGTATCTCAGCAACTACATTTAATGAGACACTGAGAAAAAGAAAGCTGTCCACTTTTAAATCAGCATATTTCCAACCTAACAATAGCAATGGCTAAATCTTTAAAATGCCCATTTCTCTCAAGAACATGGCAATAGAACATTAGACTTTGGGAAAGAGATTAGTGATTTACACTGCTATCTCACTGATTTAATTTAAATGCTCTTCTAAACCAAACTCACATGTGCCGAAAGGGCTACTAAGAAACCCAACATGAAGAGTTCCCTATAAGTGCAGCCTACAGTGTTGACTGAAACTAAACTTGGAAATCCAGGGCACTAATGCACAATATCAAGCAATAAAACAGCATCTCTTTGGCAATATTTAATTTAAAAAAGAAGAAAGAGGCTGGCGAAGATCAGGCACTGTCTGTTTTGGAGGATCAACCATTCTGCATTTCAAAGCATCGGTCCCTGCAATATCCAGGTTACTGTGCTAGAATCTCGACTATTATATCGCAGTTGTGAGAGGGAGGGCAAAGATGTGTTTACTCAGTGATTAGGCCCTTAGAATAAGCCTCTAGCTCCTAGAGAGACAGCTCACCACTTATTCATTTGGGCCAATTCACAAAGCCTAGGAAGATTAAACATCCATGCTGAGAAGACAAGCGAATGCAGCCGGTGAAAAAGAAATAAAAATTCTTTAAAAACTCTGAGATGACTTCATTATTTTTCCACAAGGAAACTTTAGGAAAGTGTTTAGTTAGAGAAAAACCCACATTGACCTCTCTCTAAACCCTTAATCTTTCCTTTGTGGAGGAACTGCTTTGTGGTAAGCGACTGGCTCTGGCTCGCCTCGTCCTTCTTTTCACTGGAAACTGAGAGGGGGGGAAAAAGGCTCTGGAGAAACAGTTTTCGTTCCAGGGACACAAACCCCTGACACTGTTAAACATGAGATGCCAGGAAAACACACTTTAAAAATTCAAACTTTAAGCTCTAAACTGAATGTGTGAAAAGAGATAAGAGTAGCAAAAGAGAACTTCAGGATGCGGCTACTCCCACAGTACCTACCAAAATGTAAAAATTTTTCTACTATTATGGTAGCAAAAGATAAAACATACCCTTAATAATAAGTAAGAACTACTAAATATGATTTATCTCTGATTAAGTTATAGGCACAATTAAATAAACCACAGACTTTGATTTCTCATTAAGTTCAACTAAGCAATAAGCTATGTCTCAAAAAGACAAAGCAAAGCATTATAACAAAATATGCAAAGAAATGGAGAAAAAAGGAAAAGAGAAAATCAGTCTGTATTTCTCAAACTGAAAGAACTAAAGGAAAAAAAAATTAAATCCTCCTTTCAAGGGTGCTCCTTAGGGCAATGATGGTAAAATTTGGTCTCATACTTTGGGTATATTGTTAGGAACAGACAGTCCTTGGAAAAAGATATCATGCTGGGAAAAGTGCAAGATGTCAGAAAGACAAAAAGATCCCCAACAAGATGTACTGACAGTTACTGTAACAATGCGCTCCAGCATATGAGAGATGCTAAGGATGACACAGCATAAGGTAAAATTCAGAACTCTTGTTCATAAGGTTGCTATGAGTATTAGTCAACTGAAGGGGATCTAAAAACAGTGTTAACGGGTACCTGCCTTTATTTTCCTTCTCAGTCTTCTTTCGCCTTTTCTCATCATCATCACTATAACAGAGTCATCATTATTATTCACTGAGTGCTTTTGCAAAATACTTGCTAAGAGCTTTTTTTATACATGTGGTGCAAAAATGTATGCACTTGAGGTTGGCAATTCAAATCTACCCAAAGATATCTCAGAGGGCAGGCCTGGGCATCTGATCCTGAAAGTTTAAGAGTTGAAAACCCTATAGACCAATTCTACAATATACACCTGGGCTGTAAATCAACTTTAGAGAAACTATCAGGAACAATGAGTAGGTTCATAAAACTGATTTTGCAAAGCAGCACCCAATTCAGTCTTAAATGATTAAATTCCTTGATTAAATAAAGAACAAGAATCAACAACAAAGAATAGCTTTAAAATTATCAACAAATGTTTTTTTCTCTTGCCAGAAGCTATGGTAAGGGGTATATATTTGTTGTTGTATACCAATGACCCTCTAGTGGGTTTAGAGGCGGTAAATGCATTGGAGGAAACTGCACATCTTTCTCCTATTGAGCAGCTGGTGGATCAGAACTGCCATCTTTAGGTTTGGCAATGCAACTCCTTATTACTAAGCCACTAGAGTTCCTCATATAGTTGTTGTTGATTGCCTTCGAGTTGAGCACGACTGATAGCGACCCTATGAACAACTATCGACATTTATCAAAGTTCACAGAGTTTATGGAAGCATGTTGTTTATGAACTGGATGCCATTCATGATTCCAAAACTCATACAGAGGAGGAACAAAATAAAATCCTTGCCTTTGAGTAGACTGTGCATTCATCAAATATCTGAGTGCTTTTTGCAAGCTTATTTTGCCAGACATTAGAGACAATACCAAGTCGGATAAAACAACTACCTCACATGAGTGGGAGAAGCCAGCAAATGAGATGTGAGTGCTAAAATGGAGGTTTGTGGGTTCTAGGAATTGAGCCTCAGACTGGTTACCTCTTTTTGAAAGTGATCTTTGAGTTACTAAAAAATAAAATACAGTAATGGACTTACCTCATCTGAGCTAAATGTTATAATTTAGGCAATCATGAAGAAAAAGAGGAAAAGAGAGAAGTATGAAAAGGCCATCTTGTCCTATTTTGTACCACACTGGCGCCTACTGCTCAGTCTCTGTTTCAATCCATCTCATTGATTGTCTTCTCTGACACAGAATCTCCATCTTTCCAAGAAATAGCTTCTAACAATAAGTATAAAGAGGTGGAGCATTATCATCTTAGCCTCCAGTGAGTACCCTGGTGACATTTTCCGACAAAACATATGTCTATTCTTTTGGAAATTCCTGAGATACTCAGGGACTCTTTTCTAGAACTACAGCTCAAAGGTATTAATTCTTTTCCTTGTCATCCTTATTTACTGTCCAGTTCTCAGATGTGTGGGAAGTCAATCACTGGAGTGTGGATGAAAAGAAATAAGCAGTTCATGACTAAATAAAAAACTTTATCTAAATGGTTTTCAGATAAACAGTATCAATTTTGCTGCTGTTATAAAGCATGTGACAAGTGGGTCATATGAAAGTACATAAATATATTGTCTCAAAGTTTTGGAAGTTCAAGTCTAAATAAGACCAAGAATCTAGGAAGATCTTTCCTTGTAGGTTTGTTGTTGTTAAGTGTCACGGAGTTTTGTACGGCTCATAATAACCCTATGAACAACAGATCTGAACTCCGTTCCATCCTGTCATCCTTTATTATCTCTGATATATTTGATCCCAATTCTGCAGTTGTTGTTATGTGCTGTCGAGTTGACTATGACTCATAGCGACCCTATCAATGACTCTGAACTCTGCCCTATCCTGAGTCAATCTCACCATCTTAGACACATTTAACCCCATTGCCACAGTTACTGTGTCAATCCATTTCATCTAAGGTCGTCCTCTTCTGCCCTGACCCTATACATATCCCAGCATGATGTCCTTCTCCAAGGACTAAACCTCCTAGAAACATGCCCAAAGCATGTGAGATGGGGTTTCAAAATCCTTGCCTCCAAGTGGCAAACTGGTTTCAATCTCCATAGGACAGATCTATTTGTTCTCTTGGTAGTCCAAGGTATGTTTAGTACTCTTCTGTTTGCTTGTACATACTGGATATTTGTCTTTTTTTAATGAAAATATTTAACAGTGATTATTTTTCAACATTGAGACTATGGAATTATTTGTTATGTTCTACTTTGTTTTTTTACAAGCATGTATTTTTATAATGTAAAATATTTTTTTCTTAAAATAATTATATTGGCACCATAGTTTTAATCTCACTTAAGTGCAGATTTTCAAAAGTGTTGGTGTTAGTGTACTTTTCCTTTACTCAATCTCCTTATTTATGTTGTTAAATGCTGTCTAGTTGCTTGTGACTCATAGTTACCCTGGGTACAATAGCTCTGAACCCTGCTCTATCTTGTGCCAGCCTCATCATCTCCAATACACCTACTCCCATTACTCCCGTCACTGAGTCAATCCATCTCATGCAGGGTCTTTCTCTCTTGTCTGTCCCCCCAGCTTCCCAAGCATGATGCTCCTCTCCAAGGACTGGGTCTCTTCTTGTGGCTGACTTATTTATAAAAGACTGCAAATGAAAATGCAATGCATTAAATAATATTTTTCCCTGAAATAATATCTAGAGAAAAAAAGACTATAACATATTAGTATATCTTTTTTGTTGAACAGCATGAGGAAGATAGTCTAGACTAAGGTGCACCTACCTAATCTAAATCATCTTTCCAATTACTTGCTATGCACAATGAATAAAGGTAACAGCTTTGAAGCTACGAGTTGTGGTAATGGAGAAGAATGTTCACAAAACTATGAACTGCCAAAAGGAAAAACAAGTTTGTCTTAGACATGGAGTTCCTTGGAGGCAATAGTGAAACTTCTTATCCCATACTTTGGGCATTTTTTAAGAGGGGTCAGTCCCAGAACAATATGCTTGGAAAGGTGGAGAGTCATCAAAGAAAGGGAAAGTTCCTCAATGTGATGGACTGACACTGCAGCAATGGGTTCAAGTATATCAGAGATTATAAGGATGGCAGAGAAAAGGGCAGAATTTAGACCCACTGTTCATAGAGTCACTCTGAGTTACATTTGACTCAGTGGCACTTCACACCAATAAGGATGATAGAGAGCAATATAATATTCTAAGACACATATTCTTCAAAAGCATAATGAGAGAAACATGGTGGGAAATTGAGAAGCAACAATATTTTTAAACCATGCTATTACTGCCTAGTTGGGATCAACTCAAAGCCAACCGTCTGGTGGGTTTTCAGCGGCAGTTAATCACATAGAAAGGGACTGCTCATTCTTTTCCCACAAAGCAGCTGTGGATTTGAACTGCATGCCTTCAGGACTGTCATACAGCTTCTTACCACTAGGCCATCAGAGCTCTATTAATGTATTTTCTAATCCAAATGTCTATAATTTCATGTTACTGTTATTTGATGATGAGGCTGCTCTGATCCAGCTACCCTACGTATAACAGCACAGAATGCTGCCTGCCTTTGCACCATCCTTACAATGCTTTCTGTGCTTTAGGCCATTTTTGCATGATGACTGTGTCATCTTGTTCAAGGTCTTCCTTTCAACTTTCTGGACCCTCTACTTTACCAAGCACAATATCCTGTTGACTCCATCTGATAATATGTTCAAAGTATGTGAAATGAAGTCTCACCATCTTTACTTCTAAAGAGCACTCTCACTGTACTTATTCCCCAACAGATTTGTTTGTTCGTATGGCAGTTCATGGTATAATTAACATTCCTTGCCAAAACCACAATTCAAAAGGAACAATTTTTCGTCATTCGTTTATCATTGTTCAACTTTTACACGCAAATGAAGCAAGTGAAAATATCATGGCTTGGGTCAGGAATTTCTTAATCTTTTAAATGAAATCCTTGCTCATCAGTACTTTTAGACAGGTCCATGACAGCAGCTGTGGACAATTAATGAATCCTTTCATTTCTGGACTGCTGTTTCCATGGGTATTTATTGGGTATCCAACTAAACTGAAACCCTCAACATGAATGTCTCCTTTGTTTTTCATGACACTGACCACTGTGTGTATTGTTTAATGTAGAACTGTGATCCATATGTGTATCTACAATATTCATATATGCTCTCTCTTACTGTACTAATTTCCTTCTTCCATTGAACTTACTATGCAAGCTACCAATGAACTGACTTCTGTTGTACAATTTTAAAAATATCCTCCTTTTCAAAAGCTAATCAATTATCTAACAACAACAACAACAACAAAGAAGGCCCTAACTGGCATTAGATAATTTCCAAGATAAAATGCCAGGCTGCTTGTCTATTTTAGTCCTGTCTCCAACTGGCCACTGATACGACCCTTACATAATAATTAAGCAGGCCCATTCATCTTCCTTAAATTACTGTGCCACCATGCACCACTTTATTGTAATGCACTGTTTTATATGAGGTTATGATGCTAGGCGGCTTGCCACTGGCATTTAAAAAAACAGCAAGGTCACCCCCGGTGGACAGGTTTTAGCAGAAGAGCTATTACAGAAGAACTGCATATTCAAAGTAGACTCTATGTTCGTGAATTGGGTATGGTAAAATATTGAGCCAATAAAAATTTCTTCATTGGTTGATGTAGAAAGACCCACAATGAGGAGATACACCTCTAACATTCATTCATAAATAGAATGTAGAATATGAAGTATGAATTTAGGGAAATTTAAAGTTTTCAAATAGGAAATGGAATATATAAAAGTCAATGTCATAAGCATTACTAAGTTGAACCAGCAACAGTAATGGCCATCCTGAATTAAAAAAAAAAAAAAAA
>NW_006399755.1:5444151-5447949 GCF_000299155.1 Elephantulus edwardii
AAGCCCTAAACTCCACTCTGTCCTGTGCCAATCGCACTGTCTCTGACACTCCCATCCCAATTATCCCAGTCACTGAATCAATCCACCTCATAGAGGGCCTTCTTCTACTACAGCTAGAGTGACAAATTTAGAGAAATGGTGTCATAGTCAGTGTCAAAAAGAACATTTCAAGATCTTTCCTAAAGTACAATGCTTTCAGATAGGATTAATATTCAAATGTATACACTCAAACTCCAACTCAATGGCACTGAATTGGAACCAACTAATAACTGACATGCTACTAGGTTTCTGAGTTTGTAAACTGCATGAAGGCAAAGTATCCATTTTTCTCCCATGGTGCCACAGGTGCATTTGAAACACCAGAGAGCCATGGTCATTGGGATGACAATGTAACTCCCTAAAGATTAAGGCACTAAAACAGATTTATACATATACAAAAAGAAAACTTGTTAATACAAATATTACTCAAATTTATTTACCAAGCACTGAAGCTAATGGTAAAAAAAAAATGTAAGATTTTGGTTTTGGACCTATTTATGCCATCTGAAATTAATTCAACAAAACACATTAGAAAGAACAGTTGATTAGAATGCAAAAGCTAGACACAAAGGAGGAGGACTGGCAGTAGAAAAACAGAGCCTTGGTGACAGAATTTTGTATAATCATTGTTGTGGTTAAGTGCCACAGAGTTGAATATGACCCAAAGCAAGCCTACAAACAACAGATCTGAACCATTTTCATCCTTATCATCTGTGACACACTAGATTCCATTGTTGCACCCACTGTGTTAATCCATCTCACTGAAGGTCTTCTTCTCTTTTGTTGACCCTCCACCTTTCTAAGTATAAGATGTTCTTTTCCAGGAATAGCTTAGCCCAACAAGTTGTATATGAAACAAAGCTTCACTACCTCTGGCTCCAAGGAGCACTCTGGCTGCACTTTCTTGAAGACACTTTTTTTATTCTTTTGGCAGACCATGGGACACTCAGCACTCGTCTTCAATATCACAACCTAAAGACATCAATTCATCTGCCATCCTTATTCAATGTCTATCAATCAACTTTATCAGTACCTGCAGTCATAAAATAAAAGTATTGCACTGGTAAAGTTGGCTGTCAGGTACAGATGGTACAGCTTGTGGATCCAAATAAGATGAAATCACTGACAACTTCAATTTTTTCTCCATTCTAATGGCTCAGTGGTGGGGATTACTGTTTTCCTGACATTGAGATGTAATCCGTATAGAAGCCTATAGTTTTTGATCTTCTGCAGCAAATGCTTTAAGGCCTCTTCACGTTCAGCAAGCAAGGTTGTGTTATCTGCATAATGCAAGCTGTTGAAGAATCTTCCACCAATCCTGATATTACATTCTTCATGAACTTCAGCTTCTCAGTTGATTTGTTCAGCACACAGACTGCGCAGGTATGGAGAAAGGATACTGGCCTGATACACATCATTATTGATTTGAAACCATGGAGTGTTCCCTCGCTTTGTTCAGACAACAAATTCTTGATCTAGGTATAAGGTTTTGCACAAGCACAATTAAGTGCTCTGGAATTTTTATTCTCATCAATGTTAGCCATAGTTTGTTATGCTCTACACTGTCAAATTTATTTTGCATAGTCAACAAACCAAAAAATAGATACTTTTCTGCTATTTCCTGCTTTCAGTGAAGATCCACCTGACATCAACAATAGCATCTTCAGTGTCACAGCCTCTTTTTAAAGCCAGTTTGAACTTCTGGCAGTTCTCTGTCAATGTACCATGCTAGTTATTTTTCTTCTTCTTCATCATCTTCAATGATATTTTGCTAACAAGTGATACATGATACTGTTTGATAATCACCACATTCTGCTGGATTACCTTTCTTGCAAATGAGAACAAATATGTTTTTTTCCAGTCATTCGGCCAACTACCTGTCTTCCAAATTTCCTGGAACAGACTGGTGAGTACATCCAGAGCTGCATCTATTATTTGAAACATGCCAATGGGTACTCCATTGACTCCTGGGGCCTTGTTTTTTTTCCAATCATCATCAATGATGTTCAAACGTCTTCCCTCATCACCACTGGCTCTATATCATATTCTACTTCCTGAAATATTTCAATGTCAACAAATTTTTTTGGTATAGTGAGTATAAATATTCCCTCCATCTTCTTTAATGCATTGTGGATCATTCAAGACTTGGCCCATAACATCTTTAAGTATTGCAACTTGAGGCTTTAATCTGTTTTTCTTTTAGCTTGAGAAATTATTTGGGAGTTCGTTCCATTTTATTCTCCAACTCCATTTCTTTGTACATATTTTGCTGTTATAATACTTTGCTCTGTCTCCTCAATCTGCCCTTAGAAATCTTGTGTTCATTTCTTTCACTCTGCATCTCTTTACTTTCCTTTGGCTTCTCAATGATCTAGTGTAATTTGCAGAGTCTCTTCTGAATACATATTGGTCTTTTCTTTCTCCTTAGTCTTTGTAATGACCTTTTTATTTTTTGTACAATCAATGATTAATGGCACATTCTTTTGGAAAAAACAAACAAATATGATGAGTAGTTTTAGATATGTAGCATTCTTGAGGTACTACATAGGAAATAATAAGTTCAATATCAATTAAAGTGATGGTGAAGAAAGATGTACCATTTTAGAGCCTATGGGGCAGTTCAACTTTGGGTTTTTATGATCTGGAGTTGAATGCCTGGCAAAAGGTTTAGTCTGGGATACACCTTCTCTACCAAGTGTACTTGAATAACTTGGTTCCATTTTACAGACAATATAATGTAAGGTTACAAAGGTAGTTAACGTTAGGCTACTCTCAAATACAAATCTGCCTGACTTGTTTCATGTCCATTTGATATAAGCAATCATTCTTAGTGCTTTTTACTCATATTGTTTTACTATTTAAAATAATATTAATATTTATTTTACATAATACATATAATCATGTATTATAATGCACATTTTAAATGTAAAAATTGATGCTCAGAAAGGTAAAGCTAGGTACTAGCAGAAAGTTAGAAATTCTAGACCCAGAATTCAAACTTGAGATTTCTGACTAAAACTTATTCTAAAATACCTCCTACTTTCAAACAAAATCAGTCAAGATTATATCTAGAACTGATTTCTTAAACTTACTCAGAGATCAAACTTAGCTTTTTATCCTTTCAAAATAAACAAACAAACAAAAATAATACTTTCTAGGAAAATTGAGGGGCAACTGAGAGAACTGAAACAAATACGGATAAAAATCTATGAATGGAGACACAGAAAGAAAAATACCAGGATATATATCATAGTCAAATTCTCCAAAATAAAAGTTAAGAATAGAACACTAAAAGCAATGTGAGAAAAACAAAGAGTTACATTTATACATAACTTCTTTATAGAGGAAACAATTAGATTTAGAAACCATGACAGCTAGAAGACAACGGGATGGCATATACAGAAAGTTGAAAGACAATATTTATCAGCCAAGGATCCTGTACAAAGTAAAGCTGTCAATCAAATATGAAAGAGAAATCAGGTCATTCTTAGAACAGAAGGAACTTATAGAATTTGTGAACACAAGACCAATTCTACATGAAATTTAAAAGGAAGTCCTTCACATAGAAACACCAAAGGATGAGAGTCAGCGCCCAGAGCCATCAGGGGCTTTAAGCTCGCTGCCCACTGCTGTGGTGTGGACAGCTGAAACCCAGGCCCCGACAGGCACCTGGTGGTGGTGGTGGGGGGACCCAGACTCTACTTCATGCTCTGCTGGAGAAGGAGGGGCAGTCTCCTGTACCAGTCAGATCCAATTTGA
>NW_006399755.1:5448358-5451764 GCF_000299155.1 Elephantulus edwardii
GACCAAACTGTGCAGCTCTGCAACTGCATCCTGGCCCATCCTCACCCTTCTGCCCCCAACCCTCACCTCCTTGTACCCCCAATATGTTTTTCCCAATAAAGAAAAAAAAACCAGAAAAAAAATATAAAGAAACACCAAAGGAAAGTGGATGGACAACAGTAACCACAAACAACAGAAAAAGAAACATAGCAAAATGACAATGACACAACCTGGCCTGCCAATAATCACACTTAATGTGAATGAACCAAATGCATGAATGAAGAGGAAAAAACATAGCATAGGAGAATGGATAAAAAAGATAAAGCTCATCAGTGTGTTTCCTATAAGAGACACATCTAAGAAACAAGGAGAAGAATAGACTGAAAAAAAAAATCTATGAATGGAAATAAGGTTTAGTTTTAATAATTTAATAAATTTTAACTATATGGTGCTTTTCAAATGTGCCTGATGATTCTAAAAAAGATTGTTGTTGTTAAGTGTCGTCGAGTCACAGACAACTCACAGCAACCGTACGAATGAAAGACCTGAACAACTGTATAACTTTCATCGTTTTCTCCAAGTTCATAGTTTCCAGAGGCAAACTATTTCGGAAGTGGATTAGGAATAGTAATAAATAAGGAAGAAAATTTTAAATAGAAGGTCTATCTTGACACTAAATTTAATATGGACACAAAGAGTTTTTTAATCATTCTGGTAACTAATTAGAGAAATAAAGGCAAAATTTAAATATAGCATGAGCAGTATACTGTTTAGTGGGGAAAAATTCAATTACAGAATACCACATTTTGATTAGTTACATTGATATAAAAGACATAACCATTATACATGTTGTAGACTTAAATTCAGTCTCAACAAAACAGGAATAGAGGGGAATTTCCTCACAATGAAATGTATGTATGAAAAATCAAGAGCCAACATCATTCTCAATAGAGAGATAATAAAAGCATTCCCCTTGAGAACAGAAACTAGGGAAGACTGTCCACTATTGCCACTATTATTCAACATTGTATTGGAAGTCATAGGAAGAGCAGTAAATCAAAAGAATGAAATAAGAGCCACCCAAATTGGCAAAGAAGAGGTAAAACTATCCCTATGATATGACAGTATGCTAAGAAAAGCCTAAAGATCCAGCAAAAAACTGTTAGACATAGTTGATCAATTGAGCAAAGTAGCACGATACAAGATCAACACAAAAAATCAGTTGGATTTCTCAAAAATAATAAAGGAAACAGAAAAGAAAAACAATACCAATTACAACAGTTAATCAAAAGATGAAACATTTAGGAACAAAACTAAGGAGACACAAAAGACCTATAGAAAGAAAATTACAACATACTACTACAAGAAAAAAAGACACCTAAAGAAATGGAAGAATGTATCATGTTCATGGATAGGAGGAATCAATATCGTGAAAATAACACTGCTACCAAAAGCAACCTACAAGTTCAATGCAATCGCAATACAGATACCAATTCCATTCTGCAACAAGATGGAAAAGGCAATTTCTAATTTTGTGTGGAATAGAAAGAGACCCTGAATAAGTACTACTGAAAAAGAAAAACAAGGTAGGAGCCATCACACAGAGCAATCAAGACAGCACGGTATAGGCAGGGCAGCACACAGATATATTAATGGAAGAGAATTGAGAACCCAGAAATCAAAAGACCTACCTATGATCAAATGATCTGTAACAAGAAGACAAAATCTGGTAAGTGGGGTAACAAAAGTCTCTTTAACAAATGGTGTTGGCAAAACTGGAAAAATCATCGGAAAAACTGAAGCAAGACCCACACCTCACACAATATACAAAAAAACAACTCAGGGTGGATTAGAGACCTCAGAGTAAAACCAAAGATGATGAAGTTTATCAGAGAAAAGTTGGAACAATTCTAGAAACCCTAATCTATGGCATCAGTAGATTTCCAAGCATACAAAAACCCAACAACCAGGAGAAGATAAAATAGATGAATGTGACTATCTAAAAATCAAATCACTATGCACATAAAAAAATATTTCCAAAAGGGTAAAATGGAAGCCCACAGACTGGAAAAAAACTTGGCAACGACATATCTAATAAGGGACGCATACAAAAAATTTACAAAAGAGATCCAAAGATAAATGACTCAGTCACAAAATGGGCATAAGAAATGAATAGTCGCTTCAGCAAAGAAGAAATTCTGATGGCCATTAAACACCTGAATAAATTGAAAAAAATCCCTAAGTATCGAGATCCAAGATGGTGGTGGAGGCAGAGACAACGTGGTGAGCTGTGGGAGCAGCGGACTACTTGGAAAAGGGCCATTATGACCCTCTATGGACTTCTGTTTATTAATAATTGAACAGTTAAACAGTTGATGACTGGTCTTCAGTGAGGACTGAGGCTCAACAACAGGAATTCAAGGATTTCCAAGGAAGAATGGGTGAGTGTCCCGGCTCCCAACCCCCTCCCGCAGAGCCCGCACTGCACCTCACGGCAGCCACACCGCAGCCACAGCTCCGTGAAGCTCTCATAGCCGGAACCTATGGAATCCCTCGCCCAGGATGGAGGGTGGACACTGGGCCTCCCCAGGACTGGTGTGCTGGAGCCACCACACTGCAGCAAAGTGTACTTGTTCCAAAGAGAATTCTTGGAGCCAAGGTGGCAGCGGCAGGGGAAGCGGGCGGACACTGGCCTCCCGCACCTGAGATGAAGCGCGATCGCCAGCCGCCTGTGTGGGAGATGGCGCACGACTGCTGGCCGACCCTCACTGGGGGATGGTGTGCACCCACTGGCTGCCTGCGCATGAGATGGCGTGCACACGCCGAGAGATGACACGTGCCTGCAGGTCGCCCACGCACTAGATATAGCGCGCCCGCCAGTCGTCTGTATGGGAGATGATACTTGGGAGATGGCTCGTGTCCACCAGCCAGCCGCGCAGAAGATGGCATGCGCCTGGCGGCCGCCCACACAATAAAATAACACCTGCACACCAGTCGCATGTGTGGGGGATGGCGCACGCCTGCTGGCCCACTGGCTGCCTGCGCACGAGCACTCCGAGAGATGATGCACACCCACCGAGAGATGATGCGAGCCCTCCGGTCGCCCATGCGCGAGATGACGTGCACCTACCCCCACCGGCTGCCTGTGCACGAGATGATGCGCACCCGCCGAGAGAGGACGCGAGCTTGCGGGTCACCCGTGCACGAGATGATACATGCCCGCTGGCTGCCCGCGTGGGAGATGATACGTGGGAGATGGCGAGTGCCTGCGAGTCACCTGCAATGGGGGATGGTGTGTGACCGCCAACCGCCCGCACAGAAGAGACGACGCATGCCCCGCCGCCCACGGGGGGGACGTGTGCCCCACCACCTGCAGGTTTGGGTTTCCTTGGAAAACCAGAGAAGATGATCACCTATACAATGGATT
>NW_006399755.1:5452832-5480041 GCF_000299155.1 Elephantulus edwardii
CCCCTGTTCAGCATGAAGAAGCCAGAGAGTCAGCATCCAGTTCCCAAATCAGTAAGACAGTTGATTTAACTACCACTGGAAAATGCTTGCCATTTTCCTGTAGCATCTGGTCCCAACTGGATCACTTTCATTTCCTTCACCTGCTCCCCACAAAAACCAATTTCTGCAGCTCTGCAACTATATCCCTGCCCATCCTCACCCTTCTACCCCCAACCCTCACCTCCTTGTACCCCCAATTTGTTTTTTACCAATAAAAATTTTTTAAAAATCCGTAAGTATCAGAGTGAGATAAATAAAAACAACAATGATATGTCATCACATCCCAAAACAAAAAGAAAGCTCAACAGAGAACAGAAAAAGACAAATGCACTGGAGGCTGTGGAGAGACTGGATTTCTCATTCACTGCTGGTGGGAATGTAAAATGCTGCCACTACTATAGAAGGCAGTCTGGTGCTTTCTCAAAAGGTAGGAAATAGTATCATTGACTCAGCTCTCTCATTACAGGGAATACAATGTAAAAAAAAATCAGAGCTATGATGCAAACAGATATTATGTACATTAATGTGTTTTTTTAAAATTTACTTAGAAAATGACATAGAATATATAAAAATGATACTAGTCTTAATAAGAAAATTTATTTTTGACACAGGATATTGTTGTTATATTCCAGCACAGCTCCAAGGGATCAATTCTCTTTCTATCGTCCCTATTCACTGTCCAACTCTCTGATGCATAGCATGTAATTGCGAAGAACATAGCCTGGATCAGGCGCACCTTAGTCTCCAGTCTGACATTGTTGCTCTTCAGTACTCCTGAGAGGTCAATCACAGCTGCCTTTCCCAGTGCAATTCATCTCCTGATTTCCTGGCTGCTGTTACCAAGAATGTTGAGTGTGGAGCCAAGCAAACTAAAACTGTTAACTATCTCAATCCCTTCCCCATCCATACTGATGCTGCCAATTGGCCCAGTGGTTAGAATCTTTGTTTTCTTGATGTTGAGCTTCAATCTGTATAGGAGGCTGCAGTCCTTGACCTTCTGCAGCAAGCGCTTCAGGTCCTCCTCAGTTTCAGCAAGCAGGGTTGTGTCATCTGTATAATGCAGGTTGCTGATGACTCTTCCACCAATCCTGATGCCACATTCCTCCTTGTGCAGCCCAGCATCTCGGATGATCTGTTCTGCATACAGATTCAAATGGTATGGAGACAGAATACATCCTTGACAGACCCACATCTTGATTTTGAACCATCCAGTGTCTCCTTGCTCTGTTCTGATGACTGCCTCTTGGTCCAAGTATAGGTTTCGCATTTACACAATCAAATGTTCTGGGATTCCCATTCTTCTTAGAGTCAGTCACAGCTTGTTGTGATACACACAGTCAAAAGCCTTTGCTTTTGCAGATAGACATTCTTCTGGTACTCCTTGCTTTTGCCAAGATCCATCTAACATTAGCTATAATATCCCTAGTACCATGACCTCTTCTAAATCCAGCCTGCACATCTGGCAGTTCTCTGCTGACATACTGTTTCAAATGGTTTTGGATACTTTTTCAGCAGAATCTTGCTTGTATGTGATATCAATGATATAGTTCGATAATTTCCACACTCTGCTGGGTCACCTTTCTTTGGAATGGGAACAAATATCGATCTTTTCCAGTCAGTTGGTCAGCTGGCTGTCCTCCAGATTTCTTGGCACAGCTTAGTGAGCACATCTAGAGCAGTGTCTATTTGTTGAAATATGTCAATTGTTATGCCATCAACTCCTGGAGCCTTGTTTTTTGCCAATTCCTTCAGAGCAATTTGAACTTCCTCTTTCATCACCATAGGCTCTTGCTCATATGTTATTTCATGAAATTCTTTTGTGTCAGCCAATTTCTTCCAACACAGTGACTCTGTGTACTCCTCCTTCCATCTTCTCTGGATACTCCCTGGATCATTTAACATTCTACCCAAAGTATCCTTAAATATTGCCACCCGTGGCTTGAATTTGTTTTTCAGCTCCTTCAGCTTAAGAAAACGCTGATCGAGTTCGGCCCTTTAGATTTTCTGACTCCAGCTCTCTGCACATTTCATTATAGTATCTTGACTTGTTGTCCCAGGCTGCCTTTTGAAATTTTCTGTTCAGCTCTTTGATTTCTTGGTTTCTTCATTTAACTTTGGCTTCTCGGCGCTCTAATGCAATACTCAGAGTCTCATCTGACATCCATGTTCATCTTTTCTTCTTTTTCAGCCTTTGTAACGATCTTTTGCATTCTTCATGATGATTTTCTTGATATCCTCCCAGAGCTCATTTGGTCTTCGCTCATTGACGCTCAAGGCCTCAAATTGTTCCAGAGATGGTTTTGAAATTCGAGTGGGACAGACTTAAGATAAAATTTTGGTTCCCGTGGACTTGATTTAATTTTCCTCAACTTCAGCTTGAACTTGCATATGAGTAGTTGGTGGTCTGTCACAATCAGCACTCAGCCTGATAGTCACTGCTGATATTGAGCTTCTCCACTGAGTCTTTCCACAAATGTAATCTATTTGATTCCTATGCATACCATCAGGTGAAATCCATGTGTATAGCCTGCGTTTATGTTTCTTATAAAAGGTATTTGCAACTAATAAATCATTGAATATGCAGAACTCTATCATTTTATCTCCAGCCTCATTTCTCTCACTAAGCCTGTGTTTTCCAGCTACTGATCCTTCTCTGTTCCCAACCTTTGCGTTCCAGTCGCCCATTATTATTAATGCATCTTGGTTGCATGTTTGATCAATTTGTGACTTCAAAAGTTGGTAGAAATCTTCTATTTCCTCCTCTTTGGCTCTAGTTACTGATGCATATATTTGAATGATAGTGGTATTCACTGGACTTCCTTGTATGTGTATGGATATTATCCTGTCACATTGTATTTCAGGATTGATCTAGAAATGACTTTTTTAAATTATGAAACCAATCCCATTTTTTATCACCTTTTCATCCCCAGCATAGTAAATCATAAGATCATCTGATTCAAAATTTCCCATGCCAAGCCACCTCATTTCACCAATACCTAGTATGTCAATATTTATGCGTTCCATTTCTTTCTTAACAATGTCCAATTTTCGTACATTCATTTTTCTTACATCCCACGTTCCAATCACTAGTGTCTCCTTACAGCTATTCCTCTTTCTCTGTGTTTCCATTTCTAAGATCTCAGTTTCAACTGGCATGTCTGTGCAAATGATAGTCTAAGTGCTCTATTTTACACAGGGTTTTCGAAGCCTGTCATTTTGGAAGTGGATGGCCAATCCTTCTTCCTAGTCTGTCTCAATCACACACACACACACACACACACACACACACACACACACACACACATATATATATAGTATCTGACAGACAAGCATTCCACAGAAAACAACAGATGAAAGGCATTTGCCCAGTTACAAAAATGACCAATAGAGTCAATGCTGCTGCCCACCCCCGCTACATGTTGTTGGTTTGGTGCTCCTTGGGAGAAAGATTGGAAATCTCCTTCTACGTAATTTACTGTCTCAGACAACATGCTGGAAGAATAGCTTTCAGTTAAGTCTGAACTCAATGTCAATGAGACGATTAAGAAAAAACTGTGAAAAACAAATTTGGTTGCTTTGGTTTTTTCTTACAACATATCAAGAATAAGAAATAGTATAATAATGTTTGTGGGATACTTACTAAGAATACTGAAGAGATGGGACCAGCTCAAGTGCTCATAAATGAATGAATAGGTAGAAAAATAGTACAGCTACATAACGGCATTATTACTCAGCAATGAAAAACAATGAAGTTGTAAAACACTACACAACATGGGTGAGTCTGAAGACATTATTCTGAGAGAAATAACTCAAGCATAAAGGGATAAATACTGCATAATAACACTGCTATAAACAAAATAATGGACATGGGGAAGGGAGAGCAGGAAAGGAATGTGTGACAATGAACACTACACTGACATAGGAGAACGGAAGGAAAGGACTATCTAAAAGTAAAGGACGGTAGACATTATACATATGACAATTAACAATCTGGAACAAGACATGAATTAAAAGGTGAATTGGAGGAAGGGAAGAGAGGAAAATATTTATCAGTGAATCAATGAAAACTCTTATTTTCTGTAAAATGCCACTAAAATCACCTACACCTGTACACACACAAATACACAGCACACTTAGTCTATTTAATTGTGATTATTTCTTGAGGTTTAGGTAATCAGTATGTTCTACTTTTTTTGTCATTGTGCTATTTTAATTATTCATTATTAAATAATGAAAAGCATTCATTATTTGTACGGTTGAAAATTAGTTTTCAATAAAGAATTTCATTGTTGCTGTTAGGTGTCACAGAGTTAAATATGACTCATAGTGACCCTAAGAACAAAAGACACAAACTGTCCTATTTTGTGCCATCCTCACAATCTCTTGTGCCCATTCCTGCAGTCACCCGGTAGAGGGTCTTCCTCTCTTTTGCCTTCCCTTCACCTGCTCAAGCATGATTTCTCTATCCAAGGAACAGCCCTCCTAACTTTGTGGTGAGGTAAAACTTTGTCAGCTTTGCCTCCAAGGAGCAATCTAGGTGCACATTCTCCAAGACATATCTGTTTGTTCTTTTGGCAGTCCACAGCAAAGCCAGTACTCTCCTCCAATACCACACATGTACCAATTCTTCTGTCATTCTTATTCACTGTCCAGCTCTCAGCAGCATAGCAAATGACAGAAAAGATCATGGCATGAATTGGGCGCACCTCTGTTCTCAAAATAACATCATCTCTCCTCAACAGTCTGGAAAGGTCCATGACTGCAGACATTCCCAGTACAATATGTCTCTTAATTTCCTGACTGCTGGTACCAAGGGTACAGATTGTGGATCCAAGTAAGCTGACGGTGCTGACAGGTTGTCTGCACAAAAATAATTACATTAATATCAAATAAACATCGAGTTCTCATCTCACAAACGAGCACGTTGCCATTCTGTCAAGAAAACTATTTAGAAAGATGTGATCCTACAGAATTTAAATTGAAAGGGTAACACAGGGAAAAATTAATGGACTGGACATACTTTCTTCTTCCCCCTCCCATAGTTAATTTCATTTTTATTTTTTTCCCCATTCATTCACTATTGCACTTTTCTCCGTGCCCACTCCTTCCCCCCAATTTGCTCTTCTCTTTGAAAAGTAAAAGAAAAATTCCGTCAATACTATACAATCCGTACCCCCCAAATGCACTCTACTATGCAGCCTTCATTCTGGGTCCTGTAATGAAAATAATACCTAATCATATATTGCTTTTAAACAGTTCTCTCCATCATCTGTTACAATGCAGTATACATTATTTGCCCTCTCTTTCCCAGTATCCCCTCAATCCCGATATTAGTCCTGTTTTACAACAGTAGCATTATGCAGTATTTATCCTTTTGTGACTGACATGTTTCAATCAGCATAATGTCCCCAAGAGTCATCCATTTTGAATATTTCATGAATTCTTTGTTTTTCACTGCAGCATAGTTCCATTGTGTGAATGAATATACCATAGCTTCTCTATTCATTCGTTTGTTGATAGGCACTTAGGTTGTTTATAACTCTTTGCTATTGTGAACAAAGTCACAATGAACATGGGTGTACATATATCTGCCTGGGTGGCAGTTATGGTTTCTTTTGGGTATATTCCCAGTAGTGGGATTGCTGGGTCAAATGGTATGTCTATTTGCAACTTTTTGAGAAAGCGCCATGTAGCCTTCCATAGTGGCTGCACCATTTTACACTCTGACCAACAGGGAATAGGGTTCCAGTTTGTCTACAACCTCGCCAATATTTGATGTTTGCTGCTTTGTTAAATTTTGCTGTTCTTACTGGACTGAGATCGTATCTCATGGTTGTTTTGATTTGCATCTCTCTTAGTGATTTTGAACACTTCTTCATGTGCTTGTTAGCCATCTGAATGTCTTCTTTGGGGAAATGTCTATTAGTATCCAGTGCTCATTTTTTGATTGGATTATTTACCTTTATCTTGTGGTGTTCAAGTATTTTATAAATTCCAGATATAAGTCCCTTATCTGACAGCGTGGTACTGGTACAATGACAGACACATAGATCAATGGAATACAGAATCCAGAAATGAGCCCATCTCCTCATGTTCAACTGGTTTTTGACAAGGAGTTGAAATCAGTTAAGTGGTGAAATGAAATCCTTTTTAACAAATGGTGCTGGCAAAATTGGAAAACTATCTGCAGAAAACTCAAGCAAGATCCACACCTCACTCCATACACAAAACCCAACTCAAAGTGGATCATGGACCTAGGACTAAACCCAAGGACTATTAATTTCATTAAAGAAAAGCTTGGAAGAACTCTAGAAGTCCTAATCCACAACATGAACAGTCTTCCAAGCATCCTGAAATATCTACAACCAGGAGAGTGTAAAATAGATGAATGGGACCTTCTAAGAATCAAATCCCTATGCAGATCCACAAACTTCTCTAACAGGGTCAAAAGGAAAGCCACACACTGGGAAAAAATACTTGGTAATGACATGTCAGATAATGGACATACTTTCTATACTTCAAAGACATTTATTTACCTGGTTATCTGGAAAATGGGGTTCTTAACAATTAAACAATGCCACTATTATCTCAGATTTTTTTTCCTCTCTCAATTTCTTAAAAGACATTTATCCATTCTGAAGTCTGTAGAGCCTGATCTTCTGCAGCAAGCTCCTCAAATCTTCTATGCTTTCAGCAAAGAAATGAGTATCATCTGCATAACACAGTTTGTTGCTGAGTCTTCCTGCCATCCTGTTGTCACATCGTTCTTCAGAAAGTCTAAGTTCCTGAATGATCTGCTCTACATACAGATTGAAAATGTATGGAGAAAGGATATAAAAACTGGTGGAAATCTCCAATTTTTGCAATGTTGGTTCATGCATAAACTTTAATATAGTCTTAGTTGACTCTCATCTAGTTAATCATGACTCATACCAACCCTATGAACAAAAAGCCTGAAGTCTTTCTTTAACTATCATCATTTATCAAACTTCACAGCATTTCCAGAGGCATATTGCTTAGGAAGTGGATGTGACTCCTACTTCCTTAAATGGATATGGATATTATCCTATCATTGACAGCATTATACTTGAGGACAAATCTTGAAATGGTCTTTTTAAAAGAACGCAACATTATTAAAATTGTAGACCAGCATATCATGGTTTTAAGATTGAAAATAGCCAAAATCACTTAAATAAAGCTCATCATAACCTAGCATATTGCTTTTTATGAACTTAACTTCTTCCAATTTCCCTTGATTTATACTTTGTATATACATTTAATATATAGTCAACATTGGCCACTGTTTTTGATAACTCTTGTTTCCTATCAGCCAATAAAACTTTTTAATTGAATGAAAGCTTTAGTATGTCCCAATCATTAAGGCTTACTTTGAGGAGGCAGCTCTTTTCGAGGCTTATTTTGAGTGACTTCCAACCTGAGGGCTCATTTTCTGGGTTTTCACAAAGTTTGTTGTTTTTGAGTACTGGTGAGTTGCAATCGACTCATAGCTGACCCTCTAATGGCTTTCAGAGCCAGTAAATTGCAAAGGAGGCGATAGCTATCTTTCATCCATGAGGCAGCTGGTAGACTCAAACTGCATACATATGGATTGACAGCACAATTCCTTACCACTAAGCTATTGGATTAAGTTTTAGACTGGCAAATTACTTCAGAAGTGGATCAACAACTCTGGTCCATGTGAGATCATCTGATTCACCTCCTATTTAAAAACGCATGTAACAATAACAGCAACAACATAGAGAGAGCTCTGTTGGCCTAGTGGATAGAAAGTTATGCTACCAAGCCAAAGGTGGGTGATTTTAATCTGTGGCCCTCAGGCCTGGTTTTAATTGCTTTTGGTCATTCTTCTAGGTCGTATAGCACTGGTCTGTTCATTTGCTATATAGAGGAAACTTGTGGTTACTGTGATGCTAAACACTTTGACACTGATTTGTTATAATGGTTACCCATGATGGACAGTGTTTGGTGGAAACAAGCTTGGAAGCAGGAGTAGAATCCACTTCTGAAACAGCTTGCCTCTGGAAACTCCATGAATGTGGAGAAGATGAAAGTTATACAGGTCTTTCATTCATAGGGTCGCTATAAGTCGTCTATGGTTCGACAACACTTAACAACAACAACAACAACAACAACGTCTGTCTTAGCTTCCAAAATCAAAACAACTTGAATCCATAACAGTATGAGAAACTGACAGGTAGAGAACTATAAGGTGAAACAAGATTATTGATAAAAAAGAAATATCTCAAAGAAATAAAAAATCCTTCATATTGGAGAAAATATCTGGCATTAGGATTTTTTTTTAAACACTAGTTTTTAGTTATCGTGAATGTGCTGTAATTCTTCAAGGTAGTTTTTGTTGTAAAAAAATTACTTTAGGGATAGTAGAAATAAGACCTGAAAAGGCTATTAGAAAAAATGGTTCCTCTTTAAGAGTTGCAAGGAGGGACTAGTCCTTGGAGAGGGACATCATGTTTGGCAGCGTGGAGGGGCAGCAAAGGAGAGGAAGACCTTCGATGAGATGGATCGATTCTGTGACTGTAGCGGTGGGAGTAAGTGCATTGGAGATGTCTAGGTTGGCACAGGATAGCACAGCATTTAGAGCTAATGTACAGAGGGTCGCTATGAGTCGCAAGCAACTAGATGGCACATAACAACAACTACTTTAAGAAACAAAGATAGGAGTCAATTTACTCCAAGGTAACTACTGTGTGGCGGGTGGTAACTATCCTGCAATGTTAACTCAGGAGGCTAACCAACGATTTGCACTCATAATTTACCAGGATAAAATACAAGTTTAACATGAATCTTTTTTCTTTTTAACATTCACCTTTAAAAATTCATCTACTGCTGGGGACCACAGCTCCTCTTATGCCTTGGTCCGTTGGTGTTGCTAATGCTGTGTCTTCTAATACAGTTCCTGTCTTTCATGCTCCTGAAACACTAAAGTGCTTGAAGTTTCCTTATTTTAATCATCATGCCTTTGCTATTAATCTCTTATGTTTTTAAGCTCAGAGGTACTGTTTATCCCACACACAGGGACTTAGAAGTCTTTCCTCCACCAACCCCAAACATCTAAGTTAGATGATGTACCTCTCCTCCGAACTTCTGTAATCTATTATACTGTAAGGATCACTGTTTGCATTGTCTTGTCTTCCCCACTATTAGTGAACTTCAAGCACAGAAAAACCCTGTACTTTTCACCTTTAGGTATTTCATACAAGATTATGACCCTCGTTCCTAATAGATAAGGACAAGGGAATTGATGACTGGACATTGTTAGAAGTCAAAAGTTTGTTGCAATATAGCAAAAAGAAATACGAGTACCTAGAATATGTGCTACACTGATGGTTGAGTACACAATATATAGAGCTTTCAATGAACAGTATTGTTCATTCCTCAAGAAAAAGATGGAAAGAACTATGAGCACTCTCACCACCAAGTGCTCTCAAATTAAATCAGTTTGAAGCTGTTTTCATTAAGATGGATTGAATGTGGCATCGTGAGAAACACTTTATCAAATGTAGTGTTTTACTTAGTGATTAACTATATACCAGTTGATGAAGCTCCCCAAATCCTTTGTAATCCCACCACTCCAATAAACATTTAATGAGTATATAAGTTCAAAAAGCCTAGCAGAGGATTTAAACCTTCAATCTTGTTTTTATTTACTCTTGGAACTCAATTTCTCACTCCAAGTGAAGAATGCTGGTGCTTGAGACTCATCTGTTGCCCTGGTAAAATTAATGTGCCTCCCACAGTTTAAATTAAACATGTGATATTTAAGACAAGAGAAATTCAGTAAAAATCACAGTATCAGTCATAGTTGCCTTACTGCCTGAATAGCAGCAAAATGTTTTCCTTAAAATGATTTATTGAGAGTTTTTAAAATAGTGAAAAATATTTAGTTTAAATTTAAAACGTGAAATTACAAAAAGTGATAAAATTTGCTAACTGAATCATACAGTACTGGATTTTCCACTGGATTTTTTAGACAGCTGACGTATGGAATATAGTCTAAGTCCTATTTACCTGTGTTAGAAAATCTGTTACCTTAACATGCCTCCAGAAACTATGAACTTTGAAAAATGTTGATAGTTATAAAGGGGCTTCAGGTCTTTTGTTCATAGGGTCCCTAAGAGCTGTGCTGGACTCGAAGGCAATCAACAACAACAACTTTATACTAGAAAGCTCTGGAGGCTGAGTGGTGACAGATGCCTTGTCAACACAAAGGCAAGTAGGTGTTTGGTTTTTTTTAATTTTTATTTTATTATTTTTTTGTGTGTGTACCGTCAAATCGGATCTGACTGGTACAGGAGGAAACTGTCGCTCCTTCATCAGCAGAGCATCTGGTGGATTTGAACCATGCATCTCTGGGAGTGCAGTGCAGCTTCTTGCCACTAGGCCACCAGAGCTCCCAAGGCAAGTAGTTTTAATGCACCAGGTGCTTGGTGGGAGAGAGATGGACACTCTCCTCCTGGGTGACTTAGAGACTCTGAAAACCAGGTACAGGGTCTATTTTATGAGCCTGTTCTGACTTAATGGCAATAAGCTCAGCTGACTTAATACGGAGGTAGTTTCAGCATGTATTTGGGAAAGTCATAAAAACTTCATTTGTAAAATGAGAATATAGATAATTTATGTTCAATTCCACTGGTCTGTTTAAGGAGCTGCAACAAATTATGTATAGGAAAATGTGCTATAAATCATAACATGGTATACAAATCTTAAATACAGATTTTTCTTTACTTAAACAGTCCTATTTAGTTAATCGTAGATATATACATGATATAGCTGATGATCATAATGAATACACTTGCCTAGATTTAAATGTGAATCACTGCATTGGGAAAGTCTCATGGTAGAGACCTCTCCAAAATAGTGAAGAGCAATGATGTCAGTCTGGAGACTAAGGTGATCCTGATACAAGCCATGGTCTTTGCGATCACTTGCTATGCATCAGAAAGTTGGACAATGAGGAGGGATGACAGAAGGAGAATTGATGCCTTTGAACTGTGGTGCTGGAGAAGAGTAATGGATATACCATAGAGTGCTAGGTGAACAAACAAGTTCATCTTGGAGAGGGTGAGACCAAGTTGCTCTTTGGAGGCAAGGACTCTACAGCTTCCATGATTTGGACATGTTGCAAGGAGTGAGCAGTCCTTGGAGAGGGATGTCAAGCTTGGGAGGGTAGAGGGACAGCACAGGAGAGGAAGACCCTCCATGAGGTGTATTGATTCAGTGACTGGGGTAATCAGCGTAGGTGTGTCAGAAAGACTGGCACAGGATAGAGCAGGGATTAGGGCTGTCGTACATAGGGTCTTCCTTAATCAGATTAATGGCATTTCCTTTTATTTATGATTACTAAAAATCATGCATATGTGTTGAATTTTTAAATTTTTTATGCTTATTAAGAAGAACTTAGGATATTTTTCTTTTGTTTAGTGAATTATAATTGGCTTTTTAATGTTAAACCAAGTTTGCCTTTCCAGAGTAATCTCAATTGGCTTGTTCAAGTTTACATTTCATATATCAATTGATGTGATTTTCTAATATATTTTTCAAGACTTTTACATTTATGTGAAAAAAGATAATATTTTTTAAAAAATTCCTTGTCAGAATTTTTATTAAAATTCTTTTCATTTCATAAAAAAAAATGTGTTGCTATTTTCTAGTAAGTTCAACTACTTAGTAATCTTGTGAGAAAACAGAGACAAACATACAAAAAATTCTTATAAAGCATATAGTGGAAAAAACCCAATTCCAAACCAACCAACCAACCAAACAAGCAAAACCCATGAAACAATATCCAACTCCTCAATACAGTGAAATGAAAACATACACCCAAAAAATACCAGAAACACACTGCTGATTAGTGGGTTCTGACTTACGGATGAATGACCAGGCAAATGGTAGCCCAGACTCTATATAACTGAGCCACCAGAAAACAAAGATAAATGGTACTTCACAAAGAAAATGATAAACACTTTAGTGTAATAATAAGTGATGAGTAGAGGGTGCCACTAGAAATAATGTGGTGAGCTGAGTTAGTGTGAGAAAGTTGTAATATCAAGAAAGGCTCAGTCTTAGAGGAAAAGTAGGCTAATTCCAGTAAAAAGCAAGATGAAAGGCAATCTTGAAAGCAGGGTAGAGAACTACAAATGGCACTGTCCTAATTGTTATATGCAAACAAAGAATGTAAAACCCTGGAGCTATCTAAATAGGCATAAGCCAGGTCTTCATTGGTTTGTGAACATAAAAACAGAGTAACTTAAAATACATTTTTCTCTTAAAAAAAATCACCTTGATAGACTTGATATTAAGATCAAAAAGTTAACTTTTCTATTCATAAAAGAATATTTTTATTGACTAAAGTAACAGAGAGGAAAAAACCCAACTATTTTTGTTGTCAAATACACACTATTCAGTGGGCTAATTATTTTGTAAAGAATAAAAGACAAACTCTCTAGCATATGTCTACTAGTTACATAACTGAAAATTATACAAATGAGTAGCCTACTTCCTTTCAGTAGATTCTACCTCCCCACCACCTCTGTGAGGGTGGGGGGAAAACCTCAGCCCATCCTATTTCAGAATCTGACAATGTCATCTGAAAGAGGCAGCAGTGCACAGTCACAATACTGTCTGCTAGACGTGGACATAAAAGATTACATTTACTTCAGAGGTTGATCAGAAATAAAATCAAGTTGTTAGTCTGAAAAGAAAAACGAAACATTGCCTAAGGCCTAATAGTAACTGCTTGGGCTGTACTTTTTAATAAGAAAAAGTAAGAGTACACTTACATCTCGGGCTTTCACATAGAAGGCCTCTTGAAAAGCAGCTTCTAATGAGCCAATAAAAAATACAGGATGGCAGTCACCATATCTACAGAAAAAATGGAGTTTATTAATTAATATACATTTTTAATTTACTTCAAAGTTCTGTAAGTCTAACCCAATGGCTTTTAATAAATGTTGAAAATAATGTCTATCAAATGCAGGCTAAACATTAGTACATTTCCTTAAAGGCTTAGAAAAGAGATCCATTCATATTTAGGATTCTTTTGGGCCAATGTTGTTATTATTTGGACATCAGAATTTTAAGTATACCTGGAAAGTGGATTTAATAAGTGCTACTGACCACAATTCTTGGTTAGTCACTATCACAAAATCTTCCTAGTTAAAATAATCTTAACTTCTTACTTTAGTTCATTTGTTGTTAAAGTAAACACAAAAGAAAAAATGGTTTCTTGGAAAGATATCCAATTGTAGTACATTCACCAAACACTATTAAAGAGAAATGATACTTTGTAGATTTTCAAATGCATATAAAATATTTATATTAAAGGAAAAATGCTTTAAAAGGGGTTAGACAAGAATTAAAAAATAAAGGGGATACATATTTAGAAATGTTAATTAAACTCTTCTTATTATATTAAAGGACTGTTATGCTCACTTATCTATCTGTATATTAAAAATCCGTATTCTCTTAGTCCTTTAGGGAATATAGGCAAGTTATTAAATTAGTGATTCATTTATTGAGACTCTATAAAGATACAGAGAAATTTAGAGCAATCTTTAGAGTAAAATTATACCAGGAAAGTCACAGTAGCATCATAGAATATAAGTTTTAAATAGTTAATATCCTAACCCTACCTTGAAGAAAATTCTGCTGTAAATTGTAATAAGGCATCTCCTTCATTTTCTGCGTTTTCTGGCACTAAAAAACAAACAAAAGAAAAACAAAAACAAAAAAACCAAAAACAAATAGACACAAAAAACAAACCACATAACATCTAATCCCACATATAAGAAATATATTTATAATCAATAAAGAGGAAACAAAATTTTTAGCTTCTGCGATATATCTGAGGGGATATTTTAACATACATTAGAAGATTTTATCACACCAGAATTAAAGAGAAAGTTAAAAATTCCAAGTTTATAAATTTTAGGATCTAATTGACATAATACTGCTAAACATTTAAAATGTGTGAGTTATCAATTAAGGTTTCAAATCTTTAACTTGTGATTAAATTATATTTAAAAAATCTCAATTTATATAAAAGGTCTTAGTAACCAAGAAAATAGTAATTTTGACATAAATAACAGAACTACTTCTGTTCACAGGTGTTCCATATTTTAGCAGCAATTTTAGATATAGTATCATTTGATTATATAGTATGTATCTCTTAAGGGAGAAGAGAAATGGCATATTTAAAAAGATAGGTACCTGTGAATGGAAGGACATTATTATAATTCTGAAAATAAATATCTCTAAGAAGAAATGAAGAAGTAAGTGCAACCACAAAAAAACCCCCAGTTGTCTGTTGTTTAAAATCTAGACTTAGATTTAGGAGCTGTTGTTAGGTGCCATAAGCATATGATGACTGATAGCAACCCAAAGAATAAGAGATTAAACCCTTGCCCTTATCTTGAAACATTCTCAAAAGGCTGCCATGCTGAAGAGCAGAAAGAGAGTGAGCCTGTACCATAATTAGTTATAAATATAAAACAAAAGTAAATTCCCCTTTGAATGTTTCATGAATTTTGTTGAAGTACTAGACTTACTGGGGGGAAAAAACCAAACCAAACAAAGAATTCAAGAGACTCTGATTCTAAAGAAGAATATTCATGTACTTTCATTATCTCTCCAAATCTGGAGTTCAGTTAAGACATTTTTAAGTTCACTTTTTCCCTTCCCCTTTCACAGAAGTGTCCTTTTGAAAGGAAAACGATAATGTTAGGCCCAAAGAGTTGCTAATACTCACTCATTGGAGATTTCCTCAGGGCAGATGATGCCATGCCAAAAACTTCTCCATCATCCACTCCAAATTCTGTAGCATCTTCAAAGTCATCTCCGTCACTATCACTAACCATATGAACATCGGTGCTTTGCTATTTAAGGAAAGTCCTTATTAGTTTCATATTGACTAAGACAATTAAATTTAAAAATGTAACTCATGCAATCACAAATGGAAGGGTCCAAAACTTTTACCAAATAAAAAATTTTATTTTTCTTTTTTACGTTTTAAAGCTTAAATAAATTTCTAAACTTTTTCATTATACCTTTGACTACAGATCAAAGAATGGGGGCGGGAGGTAGAAAACTCTTTAGAAAGGGAATGGAAACAAGGGTTTGGTTGATTTCATCTTTAGTACACAGTTAAATATTAAGTATTTGATCAGTAAACCAGGAGATACATACAACCAAAGATATCTGAGACCAGATAAGCTATATAAATCTTTCAGAAGCTCACATTAATCTATATTTGGGAGACAGAAGCAACTTTATTACTTTAAATTTATGATTAATGAAATGAAGTATTAGCCATTGTTATCAATTTGGTTGATAACATTATATATATACATGGAAACTCTATAAATTGAAGCCTATAAATCTGAGATGAAACGATGTTTCAATTAAATATTTACTACAATTTACTACAAGCCGGCACTGATAAGCATGCTAGAAATTTTCTTTTCAGCAGTATTAGTTGATATTGAAGGTATGAAAACAACAACAACAAAAAATCAGCTTCAGAATGTGAATTGTGCCACTGGTCTCTAGGACAGAATGAGATTCCTGATACTTTTCTTCAAAATATCTAAACTGGAGTGTGAGCTTACAAATATTCATGTCCTTGATGAGAAAGGGCCTATGTTCAAGCAAGAGAGTTGGTAAATAAATGCCTGTGATGCAACATGAATTTTTACAAACTTTTAAAATGCATTATATTCTACAAATAAAGTCTACAAAACACAATGGAGACTAAAAGGATAGCACATGACTGGTAAAATTTTTATATGCTGTGCATAAGGTTGCTATGAGTCAGAAAATGTCTATCTTTTAAAATACAGCATTATGTGCTATATTTTTTATCACTTATTACAAACGGGCTGCTGCTTGGAGGCAAGATTCTGAGGCTTTGTCTGACATACTTTGGTCATGTTGTTTTAAGGAGAGACCAGTCCTTGGGGAAGGACAATCATGCTTGGGAGGGTGGAGGGCAGGGGCAGGAGGGGAAGGCCCTCTAGGAGATGGATTGATTCGGTGACTGGGGTAACTGGGATGAGTGTGTCGGAGACAATGAGATTCGCACAGGACAGAAGAGAGTTTAGGGCTGTTGTACATAGGGGCGCTATGAATCGCAAACGACTCGACAGCACATAACAATAACAACATTTTATAAGTGATATTTTATATCACTTATGAAAATGGGGAAACTCTTTGATCATTCAACGAGAAGCTGGACTTTATGAAGAAGAACATGGCATCCTAATCAGCGGAGGATTCATCAATAATTTGCATAAGAGTGCAGGTTAACACAACCTTACTTGCAGAAAGTAAGACTTGAAGCAAATGTTGCAAAGATCAGACTCCATCCTTCCATATGGATTGCGTATTAACATAAAGAAAACAAAGATCCTCAACACTATGCAAAGAGGCAACATCATGATATTGTTGTTAGGTGCCACTGAGTCAACTGAGGCTTAAAGCCACACTATGGAAAAAAGCTCTGATGCCTGCCCTGTCCTGAGCCAGTCTCACTGACTCCAACACACCTACTCTCATTGTCCATTACTGCATCAAATCCATCTCATCTGGGTCTTCCTCTCTTATGCTGTCCCTCCACACTTCGGAACATGATGTCCTCCAAGGACTGGTCTCTCCTGGCCACCTGTCCAAAGTATGTGAGACAGAACTTCAAAATCTTAGCTTCCAAGGAGAAACTTGGTTTCATGCTCTCCAAGACAGACTTTTTGTTTTCTTGGTGGTCCATATTCAGTACTCTTCTCTGGCATCACAACTCAAAGGCATCAATTCTTCCTCTGTCATTAGTAGTCACTGTCCATCTCTCAGATACATAATAATTACGAAGCCCATGGCCTGGAATAGGTGCACCTTAGAAAATAATGAATTTGCCAATGATTTCATCTTACTTGGAGCCACAATCAAAATCCATGAGGCTGCAGTAAAGAAACCAGAAGACGTATCACATTGGGAAAATCAGCTGTCATGGAACTCTCCAAAGTGCTGAAGAACAAGGACATCAGTTTAAAGACTAATGTGCACCTGATTCAAGTGATGGTCTTTGCAGTTACTTGTTTTGCATCTGAATATTGGTCAATGACTAAGAAGGACAAAGTGATGCCTTTGAGTTGTCATGTTGGAGAAGAATATAGAAGAGGTCTCACGGACTTCCAAAAAAAAAAGTATGCTTGGAAAAACTGTGATCAGGGAGCTCCTTGGAAGCAAGGATGATGAAACTTGTGTCACATACATGGACACGTTATTAGAAGGGGCCAGACTTTGGAGAAGGGTATCATACTTGGAAAGTGGCGAGTTAGTGTAAGAGAAGAAGCCTGGATCAACACAGTGTCACTTAAGTAATAAGCTTAAGAAAATTGGAGATGGTGAGGAGCTGAGGATAGCACAAGACAGGGCCAAATTCAGAACTGTTGTTCATAGGGTCACTACGAATTGGTTGATTTTCCAGCACACAAAAAGAACAAAATCATATTTGTAGGAAATTTGACTCAAAAGACTCAAATACAGACCCAAAGGCTTATAAAACTTAAGTTAGAGGGAATGTTCTAGGTCAGCCAGTAATAGAATCACAATATTTCAGACTGAAAAGATCTTAGAAATCTCTTATCACTATTATCTCTGTTCTTCTGGTCACACACAAAATGCCATGTAACATTTGTGTGTAGAACAGACAAAAGTATACCCACTATGGCTGATAAATGAGAAGGTAATAGAGACTCTCTTTCTTATCTACTTTGAACAGATTGGGTACCTGCAAAGAATCTCAACTGCGGAGAAGTAATTTTGACAAGTATTTATCTAGTGAGTAGAATAGTTACTAATGAGGAGGCAAGAATATAGATTCTACTTCATTTGGATTATGTTTAATCATGGTAACTAATGCATATCCACCTTGAGTGTCAGAAATGCAGAATTTTCCTCTCATCTTTAAGAAAGTCTCATCAATGCTTTGAATAGATAAGATAATGAAGATAGGTTTGTTAGATGAGTCAATGAATAGTTCTTGACTTAAGCACTCTACTTGTAATTATGACTCTACTGTGACTTCTCATAGAAGATTTGGGTCTACTGGCAAAATGAATCCTACCCTGCAGACCTAAATCTCTTTCTGATTTGAGCTATTTAACATATTCAAATTTTAAAACTCATTGGATGTCAAAACTGTAAGGTAGCCTCCTTTATAAGCATTCCTTTTTCTAAAAATAAAATTATGCTTTAAATGCTGCCTATGTTTCAGAACAATTTTGAATATGAAGTTTCCCTTAACTTTGAGGACCAATCTCAAATAGGTAAAGGATCTAACAGGCTTGTGTCACAAGAAATTAGAAAGAAACAAAGGTCCAACAATTGAAAACTTCTCACACCTACAAGCTAAGAGTATCACTCTTCACTTATTCTTACCTAGTATTCAGATTTCCCTTTCAGGGGCTTGTTAGAAAGGAGGGTTGGTGGGCACAAAGGTGAAGAACAAAGAAAAGGTTTTATATGTACACCTCTTTGTTGTCTTATCCTTTGTATGTTACTATCCACATCTTTCTGCTTGCTTTCTGCTAGTTTTCAATCAAATAGTAGTCTCTTTCCAATTTTGGGAGTAAAATCTTACCTCATACTAGAAGAGCAATTTTAATTTTTCCATGTACCTACATAACCCATTATTAATCCTGTCTTCACCAAGTACAGAATATCTCACTTTCTTAGGATTCTAGAAAATTAAACCCTACAACCACAACATCTTTAAATGGAGGTATCTAAAAAGCCAATTTTGTTGAAAAAGTATATTTCAAATATGAATTATTGAAGTATCTGCAAGAATGAGATACTTAATTATGTATAAGGCCCTCCCAATCCCTTTACATTTTCTTATCAGCTACCTAACAGGAAAGGAAAGGCTTTTTCTAAAAAATGAGATAAACAATCATTTTTCATTAATGTTTGCTGATGAGAATGGGTAATTTCTCAGTTCAGTTATGGCTATCCAAAAATTCTTTAAACTCAGAGATGCTATTTATTCATAATTTTTAAAAACAGCTAAAATGCTGATTCTACTTTGGCTATTTATTCTATTCATTTACTCCTTTTATCATTTGATAAACATTAATCCCTACTAACTGCCACAATACCTGGACCTGTGAAAAAGACATAGTCTATGCATTTAAGTAGCTTCAAAAAGCACAGGACAATTATAGTATCAAGTGGTAACTGTTGAAAAAAGCAGACTAAAATGAGCACCTATCTCAGTGTACATGGGAAGGGCCTGGGAATATTTCTTGAAGGAGATGATAAATAACCTGTTTGAAACTTAAATTAGAACTTATAACAGATATTAAGGCAAGCTTATAACTGAAGATGTTCATTCAGTAAAATCCTCATTATTTTCCAAGAAACAGGTTAAAATCTAAAGAGATGGGGAAGGCATGATCCCCCACCTTCTAGAAATTTCCATGCTTAAAGGAAAATAGATATACTTACAAAAGTTTTATTCAGTATGATAAGAGACACAATTTAGAAAAGAAATGCAGCTGGAGTAATTAGTTACACTTGAAGTAGTCATGAAAATGATGCATAGTCTCACCCAAATGTTAACGTACTTGAAGGAAAAATTTCAATATGGTGTTATGTGTGTATAGGATGACTGGAAGGGGGAATCAGACTCTGAGATGAAAGAATGTTTGAGCAATAAATTGGCAAATACTGCATAGGATACATACAAAATTTTGCATACAAAAATAGGATAGATATAAGGGAGGGAAGAGCAAGGAAAGAATAGATAGCTAATGAAGATGACAATGGAATGGGAGAAGGACTACCTGAAGGGAATGGATAACCTGGAACAAGTGAATTAAGTGGGGGAGGGAAGAAAAAAAAAGTACCAAATGAAGGAATGAATACCCAGCCTTTCTGTAAACTATCACAAAAATCATCATCATCAACATAATAAAGTTGAATATTTTTTAAAAAAACCCCAAAACAGAGAAAATAAGACTAAAGGACCATCCCCATGTTTAAGAGGAATGTGAGTGGACAGGCAGTAAATGCCTAAATTATAGACATTCTGAGCTTGAAAAATCAATCGTATTTGGCTTTAACTTTAAAATCACCGAAAGACTTTAGGGAAAGGATCATCTAAAGAAACAATTCTACAAGTTGAGCACATGTGTGCTTGTGAAGTTTTTGAGAACCGTAGATCAATGATCCAGGAAACATGAAAAGAAGGAGGAAGGCGTACACTGAGTCATAGTACCAAAAAGAATTAGTGGACATAGAATTATATCACGAACTAGGATATGATAAAAACTCCAATGGTAATGAAGAAGTTCAAGCTGCACAGAAGGCACTGGCAAAAAACAGGCCTTAGGAACTGACATGTTTCAACATATGCAGAACTAGATGTGTTCACCACTCTATGCCATAAAATTTAGAGGAGAGCTATCTGGCCAAGTGACTATAAGACATCCATATTTGTTCTCATTCCGAGAAAAAATGACCCAACAACACATGGAAATTATTGAATAGTATCATAAATATCACATACATCTAAAGTCTTCCTCAAGATTATTATAAAAATGACTGAGAAGTGCCAAAAATTCAGTTTGGAATTAAAGGAAGCCATGGCACAAGAGATAGTACTGATGTCAGATAGCAGAGAATATAAAAGGATGTCAATTTGTGTTTTATTAATTACTCAAAAGCTTTCACTGTGTGGATCATAACAAATTATGGCTGGCATTGAGAAGAATGAGAGTCCCAAAACATTTAATTATGCTCATGTGAAACCTATACCTAGACCAAGAAGCTGTTGTCCAATGGAACAAGAGAACACTGCATGATTTAAAATAAAGAAAGGTATGTATCAGGGCAATATATCCTTTCTCTATTAATATCCAATCTGTATTCAGGACAAATCATTTGAGAAGCTACACTGTATGAAGGATGTCAGGGTTGGAGGAAGACACTTCAACAACCTGTGTTGAACAGGTGACTAAATCTTGCTTGTCAAAAGAGAGGATAATGAAATGTTTGCTGCAGAGGATCAAATACGATAGCCTCCAAAAGGGTTAAATCTCAACATGAAGAAAACAATAATTGTCACCATTAGATCAATGGGTAACATCATGATAGATGGAGAATAGAGAACTTGTCAATGATTTAATCTTGCTTGCATTCACAATCAATATCTTTGGTACTGCAGTTGCTGTTGAAAAGGACAGGGTAGCAAAGCAATAGAAGGAAGAAATATTTAAGTAGCATTGCTGCGGTATAGTAAAAGGTGGAAATGGGCAGAAATGAATGCCAGTAGCAAAGAAACCTCTCACTAACAACTTTTTGCAACAAATTAGAAGGTGATATAAAACTATCCTTTGTGGAATGGTCAAATGGAAAAGTTCTTTAAAATCTCAATTGGTCAAGTGGGATAAGCTTCAAAGAGTAACAGGATCTTTACACATTATCATTTTGTCGATTTGATTCTTAGTGATCCTACTGTTGTTGCTGGTAGGTGTCAGTGAGTCTAAGCCCACTCATAGTGACTCTAGATATAACAGAATGAAACCTGTGCCATCCTCACATTCTCTGCTGCACTTAAGCCCATTGTTGCTTTAACTATGTCAATTCATTCATGGAGGTCATTGTTTCTTTTGCAGACTTTCAATTTTTCCAAACACAGTGTCCTTTTCTAAGAGCTGATTCCTGCTGATAACCTACCCAAAGTATTTGAACACAGTCTCAGCATCCTTGCTGCTATGGTGTACCCTACCCATACATCTTGCAAGAGAGTTTTTTTCTCTTTTAATAGTCTAAAATAGAAGCAGAAGTGGCATCCACTTCCAAAATAGTCTGCCTCCGGAATCACTAAGGACTTGGATAAACAATGAAAGTTATAGAAGTGTTCAGGTCTTTCATTCACAGGGTCGCTATGAGTTGTCTATGACTTGATGGCACTAACAACAAGAATATATTTATCACTCCATAACAAACTCACTGCTATTGAGTTGATATTGACTAATCAGGTTTTTGAGGCTGTAAATAACAATGGGAGGTGACTGCAGGTCTTTCTATTATAGAGCTGCAGGTAGCTTTGAATCAAGTGAAAGAAGTGGCCTTTGGCTTAACAAGCAACCAGAGATTATTGCCATATTCTATGTGTGTGTATGCGCTGAGGTGGAAATCTACTGATTGTAATCCTCCAACTACAGAGTTTATAAACTGTACAGGAGTAGAATGCCCATCTTTCTACTGGGGAGCAGCTAGTGGATTCAAACTGCATGCTTTTGGACTGGTAGTGCAACCTCTTACTACTAGGCCATCAAAGTGCCTTTCAATATAGGGCAAGGTAAGACTTCCCCTTAGGGGTCCCTGGCTATACTATATAAGGAGGCAGACTGTTACATATTTTTCCTTCAGGTTGGCTAGTGGGTTTGAAATGGAACATTTAAGCACTAAACTACTAAGAGTTCTTTACTGGGTTACTTGTCGTTGTTGTTGATTGCCACAGAGTCAAACACAACTCATAGCGAAACTATAAACAAAAGACATGAAGCCTTCCTATAGCTATCATCACTTATCAAAGGTCATAGAGTTTCCAGAGGCATGTTGTTAAGAAAGTGGATGCAACTCCTGCTTCTAAACCTGTGTTAAACTTGGAGCTCCACCAAATAATGTCCACCGTGGGTAACTGTTATGGCATCTGATACCCCAATCACACAAGATTCAGCATCACAGCAGCTCCAGGTTACCTCATTACAGCATACTGACAGAACAGTGCTGTACCACTTAGAAGAATGTTCCTCCAAAATATAATAACAACCAACTTTTAAATTCAAAGGCTCTCCCCAAGGTCTTGCTGACTCTAAACAAGAGGCTTAAATTAAAAACAACCAATATATTATGATGTTGTTGTTATGTGCCATTGAGTTGCCTGTGACTAGGTTACTTAGTGATTGAAATAAAGAGTCTATGGCTTAGGTTATTGGTAGTCATTAATACAGGTAAAGAGAAGGGTGTTTTTTGGGAAACATATTCCATTTTACACGTAGTGAATGAACCTGAACTGAAATTTTTAAGTAGAGCTATTCAGGAGACAAGTGAAGACTATTAAGTCTGTATGTCCTATAACGCTATACTGCTCCCTAAAGATTCCCATCATGTAATTGTCTAATCAAGTTTTGAAAACAGAAAATACATCTATATCTACATATGTAAAAGTCAGAAACAATGAAAAATGAATAGTTGTTGGAAAGTATGAAGCCGGTGAAAGAAATGAGGCTGGAAATAGAATGACTGAGTTTTGTATTTTCAATGATTTATTCACTGCAAATATCTTTATTACAAAACAAAAACATTAGGGAGCTCTGGTGGCCTTGTGGCAAGAAGTTGCGCTGCATTCCCAGAGGTGCATGGTTCAAATCCACCAGATGCTCTGCTGGAGAGGGAGGGGGAAATCTCCTCCTGTACCAGTCAGATACGATTTGATGGTACACACACAAAATACAATAAAATTTAAAAAACAAACAAACAAACAAAAACCCAAAAACAGAACACATGGACCTCACCTGATGGACAGCATAGGAAACAAAATGACTACATGGGTGGAAGAAATTGTTGAAGAAGCTTGGTATTAGCAATCAATGTCAGGTCAGGGGAACAGACTACTCATGTGCAAGTTCAAACTGAAGAAAATTAAGACAAGTTTACAAGAACCACAACATAGTCTTTAATCCTTCCATCTGTACTTCAAAATCTTAAGAATGGGAGAACAAAAGGTCATTGCAAAGACAGAGAAAGAAAAAAACAAAATGGATGATAGAAGAGACTGAAAACTGCACTAGAGAGCTGAAAAGACCTAACAAAAGGGAAAACATGCCAAAGTAAAAGAGCTGAATGAGACATCAAAGGGCAGCTCAAAAAGACAAAGAAAGAATTATAATGAAATGGTAGAGAGCTGGAATTGGAGAATAAAAAGGGAAGAACTCACTCAGCTTTTCTCAAGCTCTCTGAAATAACTGAAAAACAAATTTAGGACTTGAGTCACAATACCAGAAGATGCTATGGGCAATACACTGAATGATCCAGAAAGCATCAAAATAAGATGGAAGGAATAAACAGTCACTATACCAAAAAGAACTAACTGAAATTAAAAAATTTCATGTGAGCAGGAGCCAATTGTAATGAAAGAGGTAGCTAAAGCTGCACTGAAAACACTGGCAAAAATTAAAGCCCCAGAAATTGATGGAATACTGATTAACTTGCTCAATTAACAGATGTAGGCTTGGAGGCACTAACCAGTCTGTGTCATGAAATTTGAAGGACAGCTATCTGGCCAGCGGATTAGAAGAGGTTGATATGTTTTACCATTTTCCAGAAACATGAGCAAAGAGAATGTGGAAACTATTGAACAATAGCATTAATAACACATGCCATCAAAATACTGGTGAATATCACTCAAACCAGGCTACAGCAGTAAATTGACAGGGAACTGCTAGAAGTTCAAGCAGGATTTAGAAGGGGCTGTGGCACCAGGGATATCATAGCTGATGTCAGATGGATCCTTTTTGAAAGTAAAGAATATCAGAAGAATATCTTTTTTATGCTTTATTGAATATGAAAAGGCATTTGACTGTGTGGCTCATAACAAATTATAGCTAACATTCCAAAGAATGGGCATCCCAGAGCACTTGACTGTGGTCATGCGAAACTTATACCTTACCAGGAAGGAGGCTGTTGTGAAGAGAGCAAGAGAACATTATATGGTTTAAGAAGGGAGTGTGTCAGGGTTGTACTCTCTCTCCAGCATTCAATCTGTATGCTGAGCAAATTATTCAAGAAGTGGGTCTTACACTGGACCGATAGGCAACATCATGACAGATGGAGAAAAGATTGAAACTTTCAATAACTTCACCTTGTTGTTGTTGTTGCTATGTGCCGTTGAGTTGCTTGCAACTCATAGCAACCCTATATACAACAGCCCTAAACTCTGCTCTGTCCTGTGCCAATCGCACTGTCTCCGACACTCCCATCCCGATTATCCCAGTCACTGAATCAATCCACCTCATAGAGGGCCTTCCCCTCCTGCGCCATCCCTCCACCCTCCCAAGCATGATGTCCTTTTCCAAGGACCGGTCTCTCCTCACAACATGTCCAAAGTATGTTAGATGGAGCCTCAGAATCCTTGCCTCCAAGGAGCCACCTGGTTTAACCCTTTCCAGGATGAATCTGTTTGTTTTCCTAGCAGTCCATGGTATTCTCAATACTCTTCTCCAGCGCCACCGCTCAAAGGCATCAATTCTCCTTCTATCCTCCTTGGTCACTGTCCAACTCTCTGATGCATAACAAGTGACTGCGAAGACCATGGCCTGTATCAAATGCACCTTAGTCTCCAGAGAGACACCTTACTTGGATCCATATTCAACATTCTTGGTACCAGCAGTCAGCAAATCAGGAGGCACACCGCATTGGGAAAATCTTCAATCAGGGACATCTCCAAATGATGTCAGTTTGAGGACTGAGGTGGGTCTGACTCAGGCCAGGGGGTTTTAATCACTTGCTATGGATCTGAGAGCTGGACAATGGATAAAGAGGACAAAGAAGAATTGATTCCTTTGAGCTGTGGTGTTGAAGAGGAGTCCTGAACATTCTGTGGATTGTCAAAATAACAAATATGTCTTAGACAAAGTGCACCCAGAGTGCTCCTTGAAGGCAAAGATAATAAAGCTTTGCATTACATACTTAGACTATGTTGCTGGAGAGGCTATTCACTGGAAAGAAACATAATGCTTGGAAAGGCAGAGGGCTGGTAAAAGAGAGGAAGACCCTCAACAAGGTGGACTGACACCGCAATTGCTGCAATGGGTTCTAGTGTGTCCTGAAGTGAGAGGATGGCAACCAGAATGCTCTTTGGAGGCAAGTATGGTGAAATTTCATTTCACATACTTTAAGCATGTTGCTAGGAGAAGCTATTCCTTGGAAAGGGATATCATGCTTTGACAGGTGAAAGTTCAGCAAAAGATACTCAAGGAGATGAACTGACACAGTGACTGCAGTAATGGGCTCAAGAGTGTCATATATGATGAAGATGGCACAGAATAGAAGAGGGTACACATCTTTCACTCCTAGGGTTCCTATAAGTTTCCCTCAACTCAAGAGCACATAACAACAACCACGGAGAAAAAAATTTGGTATCTTTTTGGTTATTCTTTCTTCTCCAATGTCATATGTTGTTGTTGTTGTTGTTGCTGTGTGCCGTTGAGTCATTTGCGACTCAGAGCGACCCTATGTACATCAGCCCTAAACCCTGCTCTATCCTGTGCCAATCGCATTGCCTATGTCATATGAGGACTGTACAATTTCCAGTGAGCCAGGATCTATGAATTCTCTACAATGCCCCACGCAAAGCAACCAAAAAGTGGAAAAAAAGTATTTAGTTAAATAACCCAGAGATGTGGAAAAAATTATCAAGAGCAGGAAGGAAAAGAAGCAGAAAATGCTGAATTACTATAAAGAACGCAGGTTTATACGGTTATAAGGAGAATTTAAAAACTGAATTTTTCAGCTATAGGACACATAACTATAATCTATAAAATGCAAACTTGAAGATAACTACTGATTTCAACTTAATTTTAAGTCGAGCTTCAAATAATCAATAGCAGTATAATTAATTACCTAGAAATGGAGGAGTAGAAGAAATAAGAACAACTAGGTGGGAGATCTTAATAGATATTTCAGTTTAATATAATGAAGATACCAAGAAACACACAGCAGGCAAACAACGGAAATGGTGTCACAGATACATGTTGCTGAATGTAAACACATTATAAGATCCCATCTTTCATAATAACCTCATTAAAAGACATATTTTATCAGCATTTTACCTATGTTAGCAAAATTCTGAAGATAATCCAAAACTATTACTACTGTATATTGTTCAAAGTAGATTCAGTAGTAAACAAAGAGGAAGGTACATCATTGCTCTAAATATACAGTTGTTGTTGTTATGTGCCGTCGAGTTGCCTGCAACTCATAGCGACCCTATGTACAACAGCCCTAAACTCCGCTCTGTCCTGTGCCAATCGCACTGTCTCTGACACTCCCATCCCAATTATCCCAGT
>NW_006399755.1:5481366-5570212 GCF_000299155.1 Elephantulus edwardii
TTTGCCATTTCCTTCAAAGCAGCCTGAACTTCTTCTTTCATCACCATAGGCTCTTGCTCATATGTTGTTTCATGAAATTCTTCTGTGTCTTCCAATTCTTTTCGATACAGTGACTCAGTATATTCCTTCCATCTACTGACTAAAATAATATAGTTTTCCAACCAAAAGCCGAGAACAGAAGGATGCTAACTGGTTTTAGGTTTGGTTTGTTGGGGTTTTTTTTTAAAGTTTGCTTACAAAGTTTGTATACATTATGTTTCACATGACTCTTCATTCACATTGTGTTTCGTACAATCATTCTCATGCATCGTGTTGAAGAAATTCCCTTCTACTCCAACTTTGCTGAATGTCTTAATCAGGAAAGTGTGTTGGATTTTATCAAATGCCACTTCTGCATCAATTGCTAAGATCATATGGTTCTCATTATTTCTTTTGCTAAAATGGTGAATTATGTTGTTTGTTTTTTTAATATATATGTTGAACCATCCTTGCAAACCATATATAAATCTCACTTGGTCATGATGAATTATTTTTGTGCTTGATGTGCTTTTGGGTTCTATTGGCTAGGATTTTGTTAAGGATTTTTATGTCTACGTTCATGAGAGATATTGGTCTGTAGTTTTCTTTATTGGTAGTATCCTTGCCAGGTTTTGGTACTAGGGTTAAGCTTGCTTCAAAGAATGTCTCTGGGAGAGTTTCTTTTTCTATTTTTTTTTTTTTTTTAAATAAGTAGAATGGATAATACATCATCTCTGAAGGTTTGGGAGAACTCAGCTGTGAAGACATCTGGTCTCTGACTTTTCTTAAGGGATAATTTTTATGACCTGCTCAACTTCTTCTTTTGTGATGGGTCTACTCAAGCACTGTATATCTGTCCTTGTCAATCTGGATAGGGTATGAGTTTCAAAGAATTTGTCCATTTCCTCTAGGTTTTTAATTTATCAGAGTATAACTTTTCATAGTATTCTGAGATTATCTATTTCATTTCATCTCATCTGGTTCTGTTGTAATGCCACCTCCATCATTTCTTAAATGAGTTATCTGTGTCTTCTCTTTTTTTCTTTGATAAGTTTGCCAGTGGTCTGTCCCTTTTACTGACCCTTCCAAAAAACCAGCTCCTGGCCTGCTTGATGGTTTCGATTATTTTGCTGGTTTGTATCTCAATGATTTCAACTCTTGTCCTTTTAATATCGTTTTTTATAATTTGTCTTTTTCACTAATTTCATATACATGAAAAAACTATATAATGTAAAAGCGTAGTCTTCAACACAGATTGAAACTCACCATCAAGATAACTAAGATTCCCCAAATGGGAAAATTAGCAGCAGCATGATGGATGGAGAAATGATTGAGGTTGTTAATAACCGCAGATGCTCAGCTCCACAATCAACACTCTTGGCACTAGCAGTCAGGAAATCAAGACAAATTATACTGGGAAAATCTGCTATCAGGGACCTCTCTAGAGTACTAAGAAGCACAACTGTTAGTCTAGAGACCAAGGTGTGCCTGATTCAGGCCACGGTCTTTCTAATTACTTGCTATGCATCAGAGAGCTGGACAATGAATAAGGATGACAGAAGAATCAATGTCTTCAAGTTGTGGTGCTGGAGAAGAGTCTTGAACATACAGTGGACTGCCAAGAAAACAAATAGGTCTCTCTTGGAAAGGATGAAACCAAGTTACTCCTTGGAGGCTGGGATTTTGAAGCTCTGTCTCACATACTTTGGGCACGTGGCCAGGAGGGATTGGCCCTTGGAGAAGGGCACCATGCTTGGAAGGGTAGAGGGACAGCGCAGGAGAAGACGACCCTGGATAAGATGGATTGACACAGTAACTAGGGCAATGGGGATAGGTGTGTTGGAATTAGTGAGACTGGCTCTGGACAAAGCAGGCTTCAGAGTTGTTGTACATAGCGTCACTATGAGTCACAGGTAACCCAACAGCATGTAACAAAAACAAAAGGAAGGGGAAAAAAATTGATATATTTGATGTGTGTTATTGGTGAATCCTAGTAAATATACCACGGACTACAAGATCAAAAGGAGAAACTTAACAGTCTTAGAAGACATACAATTAGAACGTTCCTTATTATAAGTGTGGAAAGAAAGATTTGGGTTCACTTATTCTACAGACGTTATCAGAAAGACGAGGTTCTAGAAAAGGATAACATGTTTGATAAAAGAGAGGGCTAGCAAAAATGAAAGAGATCAATGTGTTGGACTGACACAACAACTCAAAGACACCAAGGATCATGAAGATCACAAAAGACCAGTATACACTTTGTTGTCATACCTAACGTTGCTGTCACAAGAGCAAACTTGATGCCAACTGACAATAATGTATGTTTGGCACATGAAAGGCAGTAAATCAATGTCACATAGTGAGCGAAGATGGAACAGTGAGAAGAAACCACTTCCCATTTTTTACGTTTTCCTGGAGGAAGTAATATTTATAGTTAGCCAGAAAAGGAAAAGTTGATGGACTTATCTTAGTTAAGTATATTTTAAGTTGTAGTTGTTTGAGTTTGGCAAAGAACCCTAACCCCACTGTACCTAATTCTCTGCATAACCAAAAAATTTTACCACTTACAAATGCTGTTTTTGAGTGTAAGGCACAGACTTCTTTCTGCTCAACATACTATCCACATTTAATACATAAAATAATGAGAGTGAAAGAATAAAAGGAAGTGATCTGAAATATGTACCTATCACGTCTCAGAGTACAACATTGATCATTTTGGGTGGAGTTAGTGTGCCACCTTTTAGTATTAGTGAATTTATCAACTGAAGAATTGAAGTTTAATCTACTTTAGCTGTTAGAAATATTCTCAAGCATTCTGGTCTGGCCTCATTGCCACAGAATCAGGATCCACACAAAGCTGACTCTCCAGCAAGTTTTCAAGGCAGTAACTTGCATAGAAGAATACCCATCTTTCTCCAATGAAAATGCTGGTGAATTTGAACCATCACAGAAATGTAGCCTTTACGTTAGCAGTGAATATTCATTCTATGTGCTATGCCACTAGAACTCAAGCATTAGCAGAAAATAGTTCAATAAATATTTTCAAATAGTTTCAAGGACTGAAATATAATTTTTCATGTATATGGATTAGACAGACAAAACGTAAGAAATCTTGTATGAAATCTTTAAGGAAATAACATTTTTAGAGGCCCTAATGTTAAAAAATTGGTCCGTACAGCAGGCGGAAAAATTTCCTTGTGTGTGTATTTCTTAAAAAAAAAAAAATTAAAAACTTGAAAGGCAAATTAGCCTTTTTTACCAGATGAACATAGAATAGAACTTCAATTATGGATCCCTATGACTTATTCACATACTTAAATGATAAGAAAACATTGAAATAAATTAAGATTTTCCGTATGATTTTTTTATTAAGTTTATAACAAAAAATCATGGTGATAATTTAAATGGAATACAACATTACATTACATAAAAAAATCATGGGGATAATTTACCTGGAACATAGTAATAGCTCATTTAGTACTTTGAAAATGAATATATTATAAAATCTAAACTGAAGAGGACCTGAAGTGCCTGCTGCAGAGTGTCAAGGACTGCAGCCTACAATATGGATTGAGGCTCAATGTCAAGAAGACAAAGATTCTCACCACTGGACCAATTAGCAGCATCAGGATAGATGGTGAAGAGATTGAGATTGTACACAGCTTTAGTTTGCTTGGCTCCATAGACAACAGTCTTGGCACCAGCAGCCAGGAAATTAAAAGGCGCATTGCCATGGGAAAGTCTGCTGTTAGGGACCTCTCCAAAGTGCTGAAGAGCAATGGTATCTCTTTGGAGACTAAGGTGCATCTGATACGGGCCATGGTCTTCGCAATCACTTGTTATGCATCAGAGAGTTGGACAATGACCAAGGAGGATAGAAGGAGAATTGATGCCTTTGAGCTGTGGTGCTGGAGAAGAGTATTGAGAATACCATGGACTGCTAGGAAAACAAACAGATTTGTCCTGGAGAGGGTTAAACCGGGTTGCTCCTTGGAGGCAAGGATTCTGAGGCTCCGTCTAACATACTTTGGACATGTTCTGAGGAGAGGGACATCATGCTTGGGAGGGTGGAGGGACAGCGCAGGAGAGGAAGGCCCTCTATGAGGTGGACTGATTCAGTGATTGGGATAATTGGGATGGGAGTGTCAGAGACAGTGCGATTGGCACAGGACAGAGCGGAGTTTAGGGCTGTTGTACATAGGGTCGCTATGAGTTGGAGGCGACTCGACGGCACATAACAACAACATATATATTTCTCATCCAGTATAGTCAAAGTCAGGCACAGAAATACTATTGGTAGCCAGCAAACAGAACTAAGATACTGCTTTTAAACAGTGTTCATGCCAGGCTCATAAAGATATGGCACACACACATATGCACTCTTAATTGCCTGTTTGCTGCTACTGGACTCTCTATATAATTCTATTCACTGCCATCATTATCACTTTACTGATATACTGGCTTACTGATTTTTATTTCCTTAGTATATTATTATTAACATGTATTATTTAGGATTAATCCTAATGCCTCGTTAACAATTAAAGGACCTTCAAGATCAATCAGGACTAACACACTATGTGTAATTGTTGTTATGAACCATCAAGTCAGAACCAACTCACAGGTGACCTTCCAGCAGGTTTTCAGAGGCAGAAAACCATACTCTTTATATATATATATATATATATATATATAAAATGATTTTTTAAAATTAATTTTAATGAAAATTTATAGAGGCTTTAGATTCCCATTCATCGAGAAAAGCATTCTTGAGAAGACTGCGTATCATTCTCTTGGGGAGCAGCTGGTGGATTCAAACTGCATGCCTTGGATTTGGCAATGTAATTCCTTTCTACTAAGCCAGCAGAGCTCCTTCTCAAAAACACATCCAACAATAAAAATCTGTTAACCAGAGGGTTCTAAGTAAAAATAATTTCAATCAATTTAGTTGAATTCTCTGTGCTGTAACACCAAACTAAGAAAATAAAAAGGAGGACATTAGCATATCACATTTATTTCCTTCTTCTATTCATTACTGCAGCAGATTAAAACCAACAGAAAGAAGGCAAGTCATTGGAGCATAGGCCTTCTGTTAAATGAAGCTGGCAAAAAGGCTTACCTCCTCAGACTGTTCCCGGGTCTGTGTAGGCGACGATCTTCTTCCCACTGTAAGTCGATGGCAGGGATAAGAAAGGCCTGACTCAGCAAGACATACCTGCAAAAAGAGGAGTTATCAATTATGAACAAAATGAGGCTATGTATTAAAAAAGATTTTCCTTTATAGATCTCCTATTTCCAGTGGTTGATTAAAAAGTTTAAAGAACCTAAAAGAAAATAAATCTTGTAGATTTTTCTCCCAATGTCTTTAATTTTTTAATTAGAATAACATCAGAGTTTACACACATCCAGAGAAAATGAATATCTAAATACTAATTGAGTATCTAAGGAGACAGCTTAATTTTAAAAAACTCCAATATACAGAAACCATGTCATTTGTACTTCAATCAGTCACAGTTTCAGAACATGATTATTTCAAGTTTATAAATCCATTCTACATGCAATGTACCCAGTACCTGGAACACTAACATTATGTTTCTTATTCTAATTACCATTTATGAATGGTGGTCTGGTGGCCTCGTCCATAGTTAGGTAAGCTGCAAAGCTAAAGGCCACCCTTTTCTGGTGGTTCACCAGTGGCTCTGAGGGAGAAAGATGGGCAATATTATCTCGGAGATTTTCAGCCTTGGAACACCAATGGAAGGTCAGCGATCAGTCAGTTCCAACATAACAGCAATGAGTTTAAGGGTTTTGGTTTATTAACATCATGAGTAGCCACACAATTAAAGAAATAAGCATTTAAGTGTCCTGAAGTTTATTGTAGGTCAAATATGAAAAAATGATTTTGAACTAAAGTTACTCTAGACAAATATGAATGAAGTTTTAATTTTATAAACATCAATCAATATCTTTTGAAGAGAAGGAACCTAATTTAGAAAAGGTAACATTTACAAATTTTGCATGCTTCCAGATTTAGTATATTTCTAAATAAGGAGCACTGGTGATATACTGCATAATGTGTTTGAATATACAAGCTGCTACCTGAGAGAAAGATGTGGAGTGGCTTTTGAAATACAAAGATTCAGAATCTTAGAAATTTGATGGAGAATAGCTGTGAGTTAGGACAGACTCGACAGCACTAAGATTGTTTTGGTTTTACATAATAAATACAGCACAAAAGTGTTTTTAAAAAATACTGGTTTGAAGGGAGCTCTGGTGGCCTAGTGGCAAGAAGCTGCACTGCAATCCCAGATGTGCCTGGTTCGAATCCACCAGATGCCCTGCTGGAGAAGGCGGGACAATCTCCTCCTGTACCAGTCAGATCTGATTTGACAGTACAATGCACAAAAAATAACAAAATTTTAAAAAATTAAATACTGGTTTGCTTACAAAATCCCTATACATTGTGTTTCACACTACTTTTCATTCAAGTTGTGTTTCATACAATCATTCTCCGACATTATGTTATTTAAAATTAATCACCATTGTACTTTGCACATCATTCCCTGTCTTTTCACCCCAGATTCTTCTCATCTCCTTCCTGCCCTATCCATTTTTTTAAAATGGTAGATAGAAGGAACATATAATGTCAACATTTTATTAATGATAACTATTATTCTGAGCTGCCACTAAGTCAATTCAGATTTAATTATACTAGTATTATAGCATTTGTTCTATATTCTGCACCAGGTATCCCCTACCCCCATTATTCTTATGACAGCTAGCCATTCTACATGTTGTTTTTATTTCGTGTCACTTTTGTTTACACAAGAGAGTAAAAACAATATTAAACTGCAAAAAGAGAGTTGTCTGTCTTGATGTCCAAAAAATGGCACATGCAAGTATTTAAATCAAAGATGATAAAAATGCTTTTATTGTTCGGAAAAACATAGTGTATCTGTTAGCACAGTGGAAACTTTTCATTTGAATAAAACTGATACATGTTGTTATTAATGTTATATGTGCCAGTTGGTTAGTAATGATTCACAGCTAACCTTCCTTTAGGAATTCAGAGGTTGTAAAGGAGAATATTGTCCATCTTTCTTGCATGAAGGAACTGGCGGGATTCGAACTATGTGCCTTTTGCTTGGCAGCACAATTTCTTAACCACTATGACACCAGGAAACTCATGTATCTGTATGTTGATGCCCTAGACAGAGTAGTGGATTAGCTATAACTAGAATTCAAACATGAAATATGATTAATCATAGTACTCATTGCTGGCAAGTTGGAACTAATTCATGGCTGATCCTCCAGCAAGATTTGAAGGCTGGAAATAGCATGTGTCAAGACTGCTCACCTTTCTCCTACAGAGCCATTAGTGGATCTGAAGCACCAGAGAGTCGCTGTCTTTTAGTCAGTACTACAACTCCTTACAAACTTGACACCAGCGCGCCCTTGTGCTACACAGTCAAGCTAACTATTCAAGACAATAACAATATGGAAAATTAACTTTTCAAATGTTCATAATGTGAACTGTGTGCTAGTTAGCAGAGGATAACCATGTGTGATTACTGGTCTTATGTTAGGAGAGATTATGCTTCTTCTAGAGGTTTCGGATTTGTACGTTATAAAAATGGTAAGACTGAATCAATTAAAAATCAAAAACCACAAATGCCATAATTTTTTTGTTGTTGCTTAAGCTTTTAATTGTGATTTATGTGTAAGTTTACAGAGAAAACTGGTTTTCCATTCAATAATCCACATATTTTTACTTGTGACATTGACTGCAATTCCCACAATGTAACAAACATTCTTCTCACTTTCTGTATTCACTATTTTTCATTTGTCCTTCGCTCCAATCCTTATATGCGTCTAAGCTTTCTTACTAGTCAAATCCTGCCCTTTAGATCTCATATGGTTAACTGTTCTATGGAGTTTGTGTTACTCCTTCCTGTATTACTGCTAATCTTTCAGGATGACCTAGCATTTTGCTTAATTAGAACCATTTCTAAGCACTGCTTACTTCAAATCATCTAGCTTCAGAAGAAAGATGGACAAGCTCCTTCCATGTGATTTACAACTAATGAAATCTCACTGGAAGGTCTGCTTTACGTCTGTTCCAACTTAAAAGCAATGGGAAATGAGAGATGATGTCTGTGACACAAAACTGATTCAACAATAACAACAGGTAAAGTAAAATATATATAGTCTTATAGCTCTATAGGTGGTCAGATAGTTTGAGGTTGGCTATTCAAGTGGCATGCAATTCCTAAACAACATGTGTCTGTAAAGTCTATAAACATTGATAAATTAGATAGTTATAGAAAGGCTTGAGGCCTTTTTTTTTGTATTTTATATAATTTTTATTTATAAAGTATTTCAATCATATTTAGGAACAGAAATTGGAAAGAAAAATATTTCTTATAATCTCACCACCCAAAAAAACTCCTGTTATTACTATTTATATACAATATCTTAAAGTCTTTCTTCAGGCCTTTTTGTCCTTGAGTTGCTGTGAGTCGTTCTCGACTTGATTACAATCAACTACAACAACAACTCAAGAGGCAACTTAGAAGGTGTGATGATTTGTGTCCGTAAATACTGTAGTCAACAAAATTCTATGTAATAGTTCTACTCTTTCCACCTGGGGTTGACATGAGTTGAAACTAACTTAAGTCAATGGTTTTGGCAAGTGCTGCTTTATGACTTGACAATAATTAACTTTCTTTCATTTTACTAGTAACAGCAACCTCTGCTTTATTTCACTTTATTCATTTGTCTACTGCTTATGATAGCTCTACAGATTAACATACAGTTTATCATCAGACTGCAGAACAGACTATATACTACAGACGTGTACAGATTAAATCAGAGCCCCCTCAAGTTTAGTTTTAATAAATTTCAGCCTCTGTGCCCATTTGGTTATCACCACATTTGGGAAAGGGTTGTCCTTTTATGTTAACATGGCAGAATTAATATAGGGCTATATCTTTAGCAAATCACTTTTGAGATATAAAAGAAATTAAACAAGCAAATAGGGAAGACATGGGTGAGAAGGATCTCCTGAAAGCAGGAGCATTAAGAAACAAGGGCTTTCCTCCAGAGTTGAGAGAGAGAAAAAGCCTTTCCCCCTATAGTCATTGACAGTCAATCTCTGAATTTGCTCAGGTAGCCTCCTAAATTCTGGGGAAAAATTCTTTATTAAAATTACAAATTTGTGATATTTCTGTTATAGCAACACTAGATAACTAAAAGTAACTTCCTGAAGGTCAAAATCAACCAACGACTGAAAAATCCAACCTGATTTTAAAGTCTGTAGTCTTTCAACTACATCACATATCCAATCTAAAAAGCCCTGAAGATGACTAATGAACATCCTATAACATTTTCCTGATATTCCCTGCTCAACTGAACAGATTACTATGGTAGCTTTAAGCCAAGGTAAATTGTGAGCCTGAAGTTCCATTTACTGCACACTAAGACTGCAAATAAAAAAAAGCTATTTATTTGTAATCCAAGTTGTATTTCTTTTCTTTCCTCCTCCTCTTCTTCATATTTTTTTAAAATCACTTACATGCTAGAAAACTCAGAGAGTTTTAATTTGTGGCAGGTTGAAGCAAGCTTATTAAGAATGCTACTTATCAACTGCACATCCACTTGTCTGGACTAGCCCATTGCCACATTCTTGTAGCAGGGTTAAATAGCAGTTAAGTCACCTCATAAAAAGCACAGTTATAAAGGAAGTGATTAATAATATTCTGGAACCAATGAATATTAAAAGTGATGGGCAGGTCATGATCAATTATCTAAATAACTCCTATGTAGCTAGTTCAAAAAATCTGGGATTTATTGGCCTTGCTGTGTCTCAGTCATCAATGATTTAACAAACTGGTATGGTTTAATGAAATAAACATGAACAGTAACAAATTCTGAAGCTTTCTGCTATGTACATAGATATGAATGCTACCATACAAACTGAGTTGAAAGTAACAAGAATGGATGCTACCGATGGCTTCACTTTAGAATTGTCAGAATACTTGAAAAGGTCCTTAGAATTAATTATCTTCAAGCAGTCCATCAGAAACTACAGATTTTAAAGCCATACCCAAGATATGAGGTACTACCCCTTATTTTTTCAGTTGCCCAACCCAGAAAAGGCATTTTCCAGAGACAAGTTACCAGAAACTTCCTTTTAAATTTCTATCAACAGTCCCACCTTGCCACGTGAAGCAAAAAAAAAAAAAAAAAAAAAAATTAAAAGGCTGTTTCATCTTAAAAAGATGTAGTCAAATTATTTTCTATTGTTGTTGTTATATGACTCATAGAGACCCTATGTTCAACAGCCCGAAACCCTGCTCTAACCCTTGGCAATCTTATTGTCTCTGACACACCTATTCCCATTACCCCAGTGACTGAATCAATCCATCTCATTGAAGATCTTCCTCTCCTGTGCTGTCCCTTCACCCTCCCAAGCATGACATCCCTCTCTAAGGACTGACCCCCACCTTGCAGCATGTCCAAAGTATGTAAGATACAGCTTCAAAATCCTTGCCTCGAAGGAGCAGCCTGGCCTCACCCTCTCCTGGACAAACCTGTTTCTTTTCTTAGCAGTTCATGGTATATTCAATACTCTTCTCCAACACCACAGCTCAAAGGCATCAATCAACTCTCCTTCTATCACCTCTAGTCATTATCTAGCTCTGTGATGCATAGCAAGTAATTGCAAAGGCCATGGCCTGTATCTAGCACACTTTAGTCTCCAGATTGACATTGTTGCTCTTCAGTACTCTGGCGAGAGGTCTCTGATAGCAGACTTTCCTAAAGCAATTCATCTTTTAATTTCTTGGCTGCTGGTACCAAGAGTGTTGATTATGGAGCCAAGCAAACTGAAGCTGTCAACAATCTCAATCTATTACATAAGCTATTTTCTTTAAAGATGTTGCAATTAACAACATATGTTGGTTCTTGTGGACTTGTTTTCATTTTCTTATGCTTCAATTTGAACTTACACATGAGTAACTGAAGGTCAAAATATGACCTTGAGTATAAACCATCTGAATTAAAAAAATCGTGTTAAGAATGGGTATGAGGCAGTGAACACCTTGTTGGATAGCATCAAGAATATTATCTTTGAAGAGCGTCATTACAAAGACAGTGAAGAAAGAAAAAGGAAAAGAAAATAAAAATGGATATAAGAGGAAACTCGAAAAACTGCTCTACAGCACTGAGAAGTCAAAACAAAGGAAAGGGATGTTGAACTGAACAGAACAAAGGGCAGCTCCAGAAGATAAAGTATTATAATGACTGTCCAAAGAGCAACATAAAAGTGAGGAACACATTTCTAAAGGTGAAGGAATGGAAAAAACAAATTCAATCCTTAAGGTGCAATAGAGATACTATGGAAAAAAACTTGAATGATCTAGGAAGCAATTAAAGAAGACGGAAGAAATATTAAGTGTCAATGTCCCAAAAAGAATTGACTTACAGTAAGTACCATTTGCCCAAGTACCAAGTGTAATGAAGAATCAGCTGAAGTGAAGACACTGGTGGGGAGGGGGAAAATTAAGCCTTCAGAAAACTACAGGAATTTTAATTGACACGTTTCAAAAAGCCTATGTAGCCCTTGATGTGCTCACCAGTCTATGCCAGGAAATTTAGAAGACAGCTACCTGGATGAGTGACTTTAAGAGATCCGTATTTGTTCCCATTCCCAAGAAAGTTGATCTAACAGAAAGTGGTAATTATCAAAGAATATCATTAATATCAAATGAAAATAAAATATTATTGAAGACCATCCAAAATGGCCAGAAGTTCAAGTTAGGTTTAGAAAAATTTATGGCACCAGAAATATCATTACTAATGTCAGATGGATTCTAGCTTAAATCATAGAGTATAAGAAGGATGTTTATACTTAATTGACTATTCAAAGGCATTTGACTATGTGGATCCTAATAAAATATAGCTAACATTGTGAAGAATAGGAATCTCAGAACACTTAACTGTGCTTTTGTGAAACTTATACCTGGACCAAGAAGCTATCATGCAAAGGGAACACTGCTGTTAGGTGCTGTTGAGTTGTTGATCCCATGTACAACAGTTCTAAAGTCTGCTCTATCCTTAGCCAGTCTCACTGGCTCTGACACACTTACCTGCACTACCTCAGTTACTGTGTCAATCCATCTCATTGGGACCCCTCAATCTGTGGTCTTCCTCTCCTGTCCTGTCTCTTCACCCTTGAGAGCATGATGTCCTTCTCCAAAGAACAGTCCTTTCTGGCCAAGTGCCTAAAGTATGTGAGATAAAGCCTCAAAATCCTAGCCTGCAAAGAGAAACATGGTCTCATCCTGTTCAAGACAGACCTGTTTGTTCCCCTGGTGGTCCATGTATGTTCAATAGATGTCTCCAGCACCACAAACGCATTGAGTCTTCTGTCAACCCTAGTCATTGTCCAGCTCTCTAATACATAGCAAGTAATTGTGAAGACCATAGCTTGGATCAGGCGCATCTTAGTTTCTAGACTTACATGGTTGCTTCTCAGTACTCTGGAGAGGTCCCTGACTGCAGATTTCTCCAGTGGAATTTCTTTTGATTTCCTAACTGCTGGTACCAAGAGTGTTGACTGTGGAGCCAACAAGCGGAAAGGGAACACTACATGGCTTAAAATCAGGAAAGGTGTACATCAGGATGGTATCCTCAATTCATATCTACTCAGTCTGTATTCTGAGCACATTATTTGGGGAACTAGAGTCTATGAAGAATGTGGCTTAGGATGGGAGAAAGATTCAGTAAGTAATAAGCTTCATTACGCAGATGACACAATCTTGCTTCTAAAAGTTAAAGAGGACTTGAAACACTTGCTGCAAAAGCTCAAACACTATGGTCTTCAATATGGATTGTATATCGGTCAGGAAACCAAAAATTCTCACAGGTGACATGATAGGAGAAAAAATTGAGCCTGTCAATGACTTCACCTTAATTGTATTAATAAATATACTTGGCACCAGGAGTCAAGAGAACAGATATACTGCCCTGAGAAATTCTACACCCAGGGACATCAAAAATTATTCATGAACAATGATGTCAATTTGAGGACTAAGGTATACTTGGTTCAAGCCATGGTCTTTTCAGTCAGTTGCTATGTATCTGACAGCTAGACAATGAAGAGATGGCAGAAGAGTTATTGATTCCTTTGAACTGTGGTGGTGGAGAAGCACAGTGAAAATTCCATGGACCGCAAAAAGAAAAATGTATGTCTTGGAGCAGCTGTATCCGTGGAAAAAAGATGCTGAAGATTTGTTTCACATACTTTGGGCATGTTGTTAAGAGAGGCAATTCCTTAGAAAGAGACATCATGCTTGTAAAAGTGGATGGTCAGTGACAGAGAGGAAGACCCCCAATGAGATGGATTGACAACGGTGACTACTCCAAGTATGCCAGAGATGATGAGGATTGCACAGGACAGAATAAGGTTCAGATTTGTTATTATGAGTTGTAGTTAATGTCATCTAACAACAAAGAGTAAGAGGTAAAATACTAATTTCAACATTTGTTTTACTACCTTTTAAAATATTTTTAGGTAATGTTTAATAAAATAATTTTTAAATGCACCTGATTTTGTTATTATTCTTTCTTTCAGTTTTGTGACACTACTGAAAAGAAGGATGATGGTCAATTTATAAATAGATATTCTTCTGGCAGTCACACAAGTTTTTTGCAGGGAAACTGTACTAAAGAGGCTATTTCAGTTGAATCAAGAGTTCTTTTTCAAAGTACACTCTTTTGCTCAGGGCTAATAATCCATGGTATGAATTAAGTATGACCTTAATTTCACAGCTTCTGTCTCTAATGCTTCATTCCATTTAATGGTTATGAGCACCCTCTTGTGGAGGGCAAAAGAGAGAAAACAAAACTCCCTGTTACTGAGTCAATTTTAACTCAGAGTAACACAACAGAACAGATTAAATAAAACTTCCACAATGGTTTCTAAGACTGGAAACCTTGGAAGATGAAGACTGCCTCTTTTCTTTCATGAAGTGGTGGGTTAATTTCAATCACCATAGTTTTGGTTAACAGTCAAGTGCTTTAACCAATGCATCACTCTAGAGCACCAAAAGGGGGGAAAAGAAGACATAAGATATTGTCTAGTGTTTCTAATCAATAAGCCTGCTGATGGGAAAGAATTCTGAACATGTAATGATTTAACCTGCAGATAATATTCTTCCACATAACTCTTTGAAAATCTCTTCTAACGCAAGTTATTGCCTCTGGAGGGTCAGCCATAATCTGTTCTTCCAATATATACAAGGTTTTTTGCTCATTGATTAAAAAATGTGCTCATTCATTTGGCTTATTCAAGGATTTTGCTTATATTCTTACTATTGTTGAGATTTCTCTTCCTATTCTTTTCTACTTTTCTTCACCTCCACTTCATAGGTATGTGAGAATCTTAGAAAAGGCAATTTCCAATTTCATCTGGAATTGAAAGAGATCCTGATTAAATAAAGCACTCCTGAAAAAAGAAAAACAAGGTAGGAGGTATCTCACTCCTTGAACTCAAGTACTACTACAGAGCCGTGGTGGTGAAGACAGCATGGTACTGGTACAGCGACAGACACATAGATCAATAGAATTGTATTGAGAACCTAGAAATCAGCTCATCAACCTATGATCAACTGATTTTTTTACAAGGATATGAAACCTGTTAAGTGGGGAAGTGAAAGCATTTTTAACAAATGCTGTTGGCAAAATTGTAAAACTATGGACAACCGAGAAAACAAATAGGTCTATCTTAGAGGTGGTAAAACCAAGTTTCTCCTTAGAGGCTAGGATTTTGAAGCTCCGTTTCACATACTTTGGGCACATGGACAGGAGGGTCTGATCCTTGGAGAAAGACAGCACGCTCAGAAAGGTGGAAGGAGGTGCAGGAGAAAAAGACCACGAATGAGATGGCTTGATATAGTAACTGGGACAATGGGTGTTGGTGTTTCAGAATCACTGAGATTGGCTCAAGACAGGGCAGACTTCAGAGCTGCTGTGCACAGGGTCTCAGGCAACTCGATGGCATATATCAACAACAATAACATGATATGTAGGAAACTCAAGCAAGGCTCACACCTTACACCATACACAAAAACCAACTCAAAGTGGATCAAGGACCTAGGAGTAAAACCAAGGACTATAAACTTTATAAAAAAAATGCTTGGAAGAACCCCAGAAGCCCTAATCTACAATATAAACAGTCTTTCAAGCATCTTGAAAAACCTACAGCCAAGAGAGAATAAATGGATGAGAACGTAAAAAAAAATCAAACCCTTTGCACTCCAAAAACCTTTCCCAACAGAGTAAAAAGGTAACCAGGGAAAAAAATATTTGGTAATGACATATCTAATAAGGAACTCATATTTAAAATTTATAGAATTCTCGAGCACCACGAAAAAGGCAAACAACCTGATCGCAAAAGAATATGAAGAGACATTTCATCAAAGATGACATTCATATGGCAAACAAACATATGAAAAGTTCAAAATCTCCAGCTCTCAGAGAGATACAAATCAAAACAAGTATGAGATATCATCTCAGTAACAATAGCATCTCACCCCAGTAACAAGAGCAAAATTCAACAAGCAACAAACAACATATGCTGGTGAAGTTATGGAGAGATTGGAAAACTTATTCACTGCTGGTGGGAGTGTAAAATGATGCAATCACTATGGAAGGCGCTATGGCGCTTTCTCAAAAATTTGGAACTAGAAATACCATTTGACCCAGAAATTTCACTACTAGGAATATACCCTAAAGAAATCAGAGCTGCCACCCAAAAAGATACATGCACATTCATGTTTATTGCTGTGTTACAATAGCAAAGAGATGGAACCAACTCAAGTGCTCATCAAATGAATGGATAGAAAAACTATGGTATATCCACATGATGGAATACTACACAGCACTGAAAACAAGGAACTGATAAAATAGTACACAACATGGGTGACCTAGAAGACATTATGCTGTGTGAAATATCTCAGTTACACAAGGAAAGTACTCCACTACACCATTGTTATAAAACAGGATTGACATGGGGTTGAGAGGAAACTAAAAAGAGAGGGGATAAAAAATGAACACTGCATTGGAACAGAAGAAGGAAATAACTGTTGAAAAGGAATATATGATTAGGCTTTATCTGTATGACAACAATCCAGAATAAGAGTTGCACAGCAAATTGGACTGGGGGGTGGGGTTAGGGAGGAAATTATGTAACAACGAATGAATTTAAAAAAAAAATAAAAGTGAACTGGGGAAGCTATAAAATCCAAGTGAAAGCAATTTTTCAAAACTCATCTTAAACTCTCCAATGTTTTTCATAAACCTACAACTTCCAAAATCTCAAAATTTTATTCTCCAAGGTACAGAGCATGGAGCTCTGGTGACCTAGTGTTAAGAAACTGCACTGCAATACTGAAGGCCCACTATTTATATCCATCAGCTGCTCTAGGAGAGAAGGATGAGCAATCTCTTCTTGTGTGATTAACTGCCTCTGAGGACCTGCTGGGGGTCAGCTATGTGTTGGTTCTGACTGGACAACATACAACAACAACAAACTGCACTTGATAGTAAAGAAGAACACCAGTAACAGACACTAGGACAAATCCTTCAGTATGTTAATCAGCTAGTATATGAGGACAAGCATCCCACAAAGGAGTATAATGGTAGATGTTACAGAGAAAGGTCTCATATGGATGAGTCAGGATCAGGGTTATACCCTGGGTTTGGATTTAGACCTCACTGGAGGAAAAATCATATTCATATGCTTCAAAATTCTATCATCCTACAGCTGACTGTCCACCAGGTTTTCAGAGGTAGTAAATTTCATAGAGAAAAGATTGGCCATCATTCTTCCACAGAGGAACTTCGGTGGATGTGAACCATGTGCCTTTGGACTGACAGTGCAACTCCTAACCACTAAGCAACCAGCTCCCTGTAGATGTCACTAGATTACCAGAAATAGGTATTTTAAAAGGCATATGTTTTGGTTAAGTACTTGGCTGCTAACTGAATGGTCAGTGGTTGGAAATCACCAGCAACTTTATGAGGTGAAACAAAAAAGACCTCGTGAGCTGATTCAATAAAGAATATAGCTTACGAAAGAATTCCTATAAAGTTATTCTACTCTGTTTTATAGGGTTGGTAGAGTAAGAATCGACTCAGTGGTACATAATAATAATAAAGGAAAAGAAAAATTGAAGAATTTATGTTGCAAAATATCATGTTTTATTTAAAATTGGCTTTGATAGTCTGGAAATTTATAATGAAATGCTCACTTTCATTTTTACACTACTCAGTTCAGATAAACATAAAGTTTACCAACCCAACAAACTTGAGCTAATTCTCACTCAAGTTGATCTTATGTCACATTATTGTAGCTGTAATGACTGCCTCAGCTTTATTCGCAAGAGTGGATTTCAATCAGTCCAGCCCATAACACACAGCCATCAGGGCTGAGATATACATCATGATGTTATTTAGTTATTTTATAAGTAAATAATTACACTTTAAAAATACTATTATTAAAAGAAAAGAATAGATGGCACCTAGGGACAAGAGAGAAAAAGATGTATCAATAATTTCCTGGGTCTTGCTCAAATACTAACAGCAGTACTTATATGATGACTTGTTCCTTTAGTTCATTCACTTATATTAATTTGTTACATGTAGAACAGCCTAATGAGCGCTTATGAGAACTAGTAAAATAAAATTTGTTGTCTTTTCCTAAACATCCATGTATATATTGTTTTCCAGAAGAGATGAGTATCTTCTATTTTCTAGTTAAGATTTCATAACGTAATGGTTTATAGAAATAAAAAGGAATTTTTTTACTCCTTCATTTTTATTACAGAACCTCCTTTAAACAAATATAAAAAAGATGATGACAAATGAAAAGAAACAATGTGTTCCAACAATGTATATTTCACTTGTTATTGTTTAATTAGGTTCTATGAAAATATCTCGATAGGTTATTCAGCAATTTATGTTAAATGGGTGAAACATCTATCCTGGGTGCAGTGTATTCACGTTATAAAAGCACCAGTGCTTATTTTATCTCCCTACAAAGTGTTGCTGAGATAATTACTGCTGACAGCTTTATTCAAGGTTCATTTCACTTTTTCTGCTATTTTTCTCTGGTTAGAAGTTCAACAGAGCCCATGGGAAGCCACACCCCTCACACCTGTTAGGCTTCTTCATGTTACGAAGGGCCAGTATGGACATGTCACTTCAAATTAGCATTGTGCCAGGGCTCTAACTGTGACAATTACTTATCACAGGTTTAACTTTAAAAAAAAAAAGTTTCTAATTCAACCACAAAAACAGTCCCTGTTTTACAGTCACAGAATGTAATTTAAACCTGTTAAAGCAGGTTGTCTTAAAAAATATTCAGAGCTACAGAATTGGATCCCGGGATTGAGCTTTGTGCTTATTTTATTATACAGGAATGCTGTACAACTGAATATTTCCATTAAAACAAAACCAAACCAAAAAGGTAAACAAGGCAGAGCTGGCAAGAACACTTTGCCAGCCAGCAAAGGAGATGAGTGGGTCTCACTAAGTTTTCCCTAAGTTTGACCATCTGATTAAGTTTGCTAATTTTGTACCACTTAACTAAGACCAAAGGAATAATAAAATTCCCTGCTACAGAAAGGCAGTTATTTAAATTTACCAAGGAAGGAAGACATAGCTTACTATTAGGCAGGAAGGAAGCACTCTCTTCTATTATTTGCTTGTTTTCCCTACTAGTAAAACACAAAATTATCATTAAGTAGGATAGACATTAAACACAAAAAAAGAGAGGGGAAATCCTTCACATTCTTCAATGTGTCCCGAGCTAGCTGTTATAAGTCTTTCTGTTTCAAGTGCAAATAACCTTAGAATTACACCACCTCTGAAAGACCATGGATGGTTGGAGGTGGTTAATATGGACTGCTGTGAGGCTAATTGTGGATCTTGAGTTAATTACTCTCTCCTGATAGGGGATTTGAAAAAGAAATAAAATAGTCTTTTATTCCATTTTTTTTAATGTCAATTTTGGACTCAAAGGAACATTAAATGATAACGGCTAAATTCTAGATATTTCAGTATTTGCTGTTGTCAGATGTAGTCTGGGAAATATGTCCATTTAATTTGATAATATGTCCATTTAATTTTTTTGTTGTTATGTGCCATCAAGTCACTTCCAACCCACAGCGACCCTATGTACAAGAGCTCTAAACCCTGCTCTATCCTGCATCAACATCACCATCTCTGGCACACCTACCCCTCTTTACCCCAGTGACTGAATCACTCCATCTCACCAAGGGTTTTCCTTCCTTGCGTTGTCCCTCCACTCTCCCAAGCATGATGTCCCCCTCTAAGGACTTGTGCCTCCATGCAACATGTCCAAAGTATGTCAGATGAAACTTCAGAATCCTTGCCTCCAAGGAACAGCTCGGTTTTACCTTCTTCAGGTTGAACCTGTTCGTTCTCCTATCAGTCCTTGGTATACTCGACACTGTTGTCCAGCACCACAGATCAAAAACATCAATTCTCTTTCTATCATCCCTACTCACTGTTCAGCTCTCTGACACAAAGCAAGCACGGCCTTGATTAGGCGCAACTTAGTCTCCAGAAAGAGCAGTATTAGTCACTTACAAAACAAAAATCCAAAAGTGAGTGAATCTGTACTTGTCATACCTGGTTACCAATTGATTTAGTAAAATGTGCCTATTACCTGGTCAGAGTTAATGTTGTTGTTCATCCCACTGAGTCAAGCACAACTAACTACGAACCTATGAAGAAAACATCTGAACCCAGTCCTGTCCTGAGATCCTCACACTTCCTGACATACAAGAGTCTACTGCAGCAGTCACCTGTCAATCCATGTGGTGGATGGTCCTACTCTCGCTTGCCGACCCTCCTCCACCTTCCTAACATCATGTCCCTCTCCAAGCCTTCTAACAATATGTCTAAAGTATGGTAGGCAAAGCCTCATCATTCTTGCCTCCAAAGAGCATTCTGGCTGCACCCTCTCTAAGAAATATTTGTTCCTTCTCTTGGCCATCCATGGGATGTACAGTGCTTTTCTCCAATACCACAGCTCAAAGATGTCAATTCTTTTCATGGCATCTCACTGTCTAGGTCTCGGATGTATAGCTAAGTAATTGGAAAGACTAGGGCCTGAATGAGACGCCCCCTTAGTCCCCAAACTGACACCATTACTCCTCAAAACTTGGAAAGGTCCTTAACTACAGGTCTTCCCAATGCAACCCATTTCCTTATTTCCTGACTGCTTGTGCAAAGGGTGTTAAACATAGATCCAACCAAGCAAGGGGAAGCTGTCGACAGTTTCAATCTCCTCTCCATCCATCATGACACTGTCCATTTGTCCAGTGATAAGAATCTTTGTTTTCATGATATTGATACACAATCCATACTGAAGGCTGCATTCCTTGATCTTCTTCAACAAGTGCTTCAAGTCCTTATCACTTTCTGCAAGCAAGGTTACGTCATGTGCATAATGCAGGTTATTGATGAGTCTCCCTCCAATCCTGATGCCACATTCCTCTTCATAGAGTCCAGTTTCTTGGATAATTTGCTTAGCATATAGATTGGAATCCCATTCTTTCTCTCTTTCACTACACTCCCCGCCCCCAACCTGGCTGGAGGACACAAGCTCATAGATACTGGCTTTAAAACAGAATGTAAAAAATCTTAATACTCGGGGAGCTTTGGTGGCCTAGTGGCAAGAAGCTGCACTGCAATCCCAGAGGAACACGGTTCGAATCCACCAGATGCTCTGCCGGAGAAGGAGGCGCAATATCCTCCTGTACCAGTCAGATCTGATTTGACGGTACACGCACACAAAATAATAAAAAAAAAAAAAATCTTAATACTCATGAGACGTGAAGGACAAAGTAATGATACTTAGCAGATGTTCAGGATGTTAAGCAGATGGTATTAATTGTTCTTTTCCAAAAATCACATGCAGTGGTGAAAGAAAATCTTGGTATAGTAATATAATTTCAGTATCTAACAATATGACAAATTTTAAAATACTTCTATATCCATAAATGGATCTATTAGGAATGTAAAATTTTTCTCAAGTGAAAAGACTGAAAAGGACGCTGGTGCAGAAAAAAAAAATCCATCAAGATACTGCTTTCATTTAAAAAAAAACAACGAACCACTTATTAACAAAATGGCATAAAGTCAACATAGAAAATATTGATTGTTAGAGTCCTGAAGCTTATCAAAACAAGCCCTTTGCTTTACTCTATAATCACAACATATTCACAGAAAATCAAAAGTAAATCTTCAAGGGGCAGATAGAAAGGTGATTTTACTTCAAGCTGACTCTTCAAGTTTGCTAAAGAGGTTCTGTTAGTAAAAACTACTCATTATTCTAGAGAGCTACTGTATTAATTAGTGGTGACTTCAGCTTCTTATAACCACAGAAACTTCAAATATGCACGAAAACATCTCAAGCCTACTTTGTATGCATGAAGAGTATCAAGCAGCCATTTGGCACATGTCTAGTCAATAGTGGGATGCCATTTACCCCACAACACTGTGGAGCTCTTTGGATAGCAAACACAGGATCTCTGGATGTTTTTCCAGCATCATCTAATTCCTTGGCAAAACTCAGGCAGTTATGCTAACAGCTTTGGTCTCAGCACATGGACAAAGTGGTGATGGGTATCTTGTACTGAGTTTTCTGCTGGGGGTGAGTGTGAGGGAGGGGGTGGAGAAGAGCGTTTGAATTTATGATACAAAACTAAGCATATCAGCCATTTCTATATAGCTATCTAGAAATGTGACCAAGACTTCAAATTGGCTTGAATTGGTTTAATTACAGCCAACAAAGTAAAACCTGTACAGACTATCATATGATACATGTGGGTGTCTGGAACAGTAACAAAAACTGGAAAAATATTCAGTCAAACCTTTTGGAATGTGCACCTTGGATGTATTAAAGTATTTACTACATATCACTAAGCAAGCACAAGTCAACCTGTGCTTAGTGTTTTTAGCTGGTACTGTCCCTGTTAGTGGATTGTAAATTTGAAAGGAACCCTGATTATGTAGTAAGGAGCAGTGAGGCTGGGAGAGAGACAAATCATCAATCATACCTAGAAGCAAAACCTTGGATGTAAAAATAGGGCAACTGGTCACTACAGTTAAGTAAAGAAGAACAAAGCCGGTGTTTATCTTGCTATTTAGTACTCCGATACTAGAAAGATTGGATTAGCATCTGAAGAATGAAATACATTCAAAGCAGAACAGTCAAATACCATTTTTGGTCAAGGTACTGCTGTTTCTTACTCTGTCAGGCAAAAAAAAATATTTACTTGCTATGTGAAGGACTGCAGCCTTCAATATATGGATTGGGGCTCAAAATAAAAAAGACAAAGATTCTCACCACTGGACCAACTGACAGCATCAGGATAGATGGTAAAGTGATTGAGATTGTTAACAACTTTAGTCCGCTTGGTTCCACAGCCTCTTGGCACCAGTAGCAAGAAAATTGAAAGACATATAGTGAAGGGAAAGTCTGCTGTTAGGGACTTCTCCAAGGTACTTAAGAGCAATGGTGTTACTCTGAAGACTAAGGTGCGTCTGATACAGGCCTTGGTCTTTGCAATCACTTGTTATGCATCAGAGAGTTGGACAATGACTAGGAAGGATAGAACGAGAAATTGATGCCTTTGAGCTGTAGTGCTGGAGAAGAGTACTGAATGTACCATGGACTGCTAAGAAAACAAACAGATTCATCCTAGAGAGGGTTAAACTGGACTGCTCCTTGGAGGCAAGGATTCTGGGGCTTCGTCTGACATACTTTGGACATGCTGTAAGGAGGGACCAATCCTTGGAGAGGGACATCATGCTTGGGAGGGTGGAGGGACAGCACAGGAGGGGAAGAACCTCTATGAGGTGGATTGATTCAGTGACTGGGGTAATCGGGATGGGTATGTCAGAGGGGCAGTGCGACTGGCACAGGACAGAGCAGGGTTTAGGGCTCTTGTACATAAGGTCGCTATGAGTCGCAAGCGACTCTATGGCACATAACAATAACAACATGTGATGACTTCATTACTCCTATTTTTAGAAGGGAAATTACATTTTCAGCAGTTTTCCTCATTGAAGTTATTCCAAGAACATGTATTTTGCAAATTATGGTATATCACAGTTATGCTCTTCAAGTCATGTTTGCGCCAGGGAGGAGAGATTTTGTCTAAACCAGATAAAAACATTCTCTCATTCTTGCCAAGAAATTTCTCTCTTTATGTTCACCTATCCTCTCTTACTGTGATTTTCTGAGCTCTTGCTTTGTGACTCTCAAATTTTCCAGTGTTTGTATTTGTTTCTTGTGTTTGTATATTAGATTCTGAGGTCTTGAGAACAAAGACTGATTACTGTAGTTTCATTCGGGATTCGTTCAGGGTTAAGAAGAGGGCTTTGCATAGTATAGCCATACAAAAAATCATACACAGCTTTGTTGTCAGTATGTGTTGCCAAGTCAGAAAGAACTCAACTGACCCTCCAACTGGTTTTCAGAGGTAATAATCACAGAGTAGAAAACTGTGCATCTTTATTCCAAAGACAAAGTGGGAGAAGACATGATCTCCGAGTCATGTGCCTTTGGGTTGACAGCATAACTCTTTATCCACTAGAACCCCAGAACTCACTTATCCAGTAGGTCACACAGTAAAGATTTACTGATTCATAAATATAACTGGTAGTTTCCTTACTTTCCTTGCCAAGACAAAATGTGAAAGGAAATTCTAAAATAGTACACAATATACTTATTCTTACAACCCAAGTATTGAAATTACTCTAGCATTGTTATTATTGCTATGTGCTTTCGAGTTTCCTGTGACTCATAGAGACCCTCATAGAGACAACAGCTCTGAACTCTGATTTACCCTGTGCCAAGCTTAAGGTCTCTGATACATCTACCCCCATTACCCCAGTCACTGAATCAGTCCATCTCATCTAAGGGCTTCCTCTCTTATACTGTCCCTATATCCTCGCAATCATGATGTCACTCTCCAAGGACTGGTCCCTCCTTGCAATATGCCCAAAGTATGTCATACAGAGCTTCAGAATCCTTGCCTCCAAGGAACAGCCTGTTTTCCCCTTCTCCAGGATGAACCTGTTTGTTCTCCTAGCCTATAATGAATACTCTCATCGAGCACCACAGTTCAAAGGCATCAATTCTCCTACCATCCCTACTCACTGTCCAGCTTTCTGATGCATAACAAGGAATTGCGAAGGCCATGGTCTAGATCAGGCACACCTTTGTTTTCAGAATGACATAAAAGAGAAGAAATATTATCATCAGAGAATAAATACTCTCTGGTTGACCTTGGGTTAGAGGGAAAGTATAAGGCTCAGAAGGTATGCCATGAGACTAATTGTTAAATATTGTTCAGTAATCACTGAACATCAGTAAAAATACCAGAAGAAAAACTATAGTTAAGTCATTTCTGACCGTACTCATGATCCCAGATATGACAGACTAAAATTTCTTCAAAGGGTTTCTTGTTGTCTTTCAGAAGCACAACATCAGGCCTTGCTTCCGTAGTGCTGCTGGATGGGCTTGCAAAGTTGACATTTAGGTTAGTTGTCATGTATAAATTATGTGTACCACCCAGAGATCGCTAAGCAAAACACAAACCACTCAAATTTATTATCATCAGATTATTATAAATTATCATTCAGATGATTATAAAATAATCATTTTAACTTTTAAGCATTTTCATTTTTAGATAAAGGTGGAATAACTTCATTTCATACTTGGTATATCCATATTATTATATTTGCATTTAAACCTATTTCCTCTCTGTAGAGTCCTTGTAAAATATGAGTCTAAAAACTATTAGAAAGGGAGCTTTGTTGGCATAATGGCAAGAAGCTGCACTACAATCCTAAAGTTGTGCTGTTCGAATCCACCAGATGTTCTGCTGAAGGAGGAGGGTCCATCTCTTCCTGTGCCAGTCAGATCTGACTCGACAGTGCAAAACAAGAGGAAAAAAAAAAGAAGAAAGAAAGAAAAGGGGGAAAAATTTACTAGAACACCTAATAAGATTAATAAAAATATTTCTAAATTGCTACAGAAACTAAGTATATATTACATAAAATATTTTGACATGTTTTAAATAATGTCTCACAAAAAATAATGCACTAGCATTATTTTAATATTAATTCTGTTTTTAGGACTCACAATCACAATGAGGGAAATATAATAACCAGTAAGTGAAATGATTCATACATATTTGTGTATGTTTGCTTGCTAGTTTACTAACTCCGGTGTGCACACAAACATGCACACATACACATTGCCTCCAAACAATCTTTTACGATAAAATACATAGATTAAATGCAAAGTGGGAAAAATCCTCAATCATTCACAGTATTGTTTTGTATTGTATTGTATTGACTCTGGCTCATAGCAAGCCTCTATTATCTTAATAGGAGGAGGATTCTTATCTTTCTGTCACAATTGAGCATAACTAACTGGGAAGCAAACTAAAATTTCTTGTAAAATATACCTTTCCCCCCTTTGCCAAAACCTCCTTTAGAACCTTGGCTTTCCGCATAATCACTATGGACCTGTACTCTGGTGACTGATTCCCAAGTCTCAGTAATACTATCCTTTCCTGTACCATACAAAGCCTTACGTTGAATCGCACCCAAGTTTTCTGAGGTTCAGTTCCTCAGGTCTTAAGAGTAGATGTTTTACACTTGAAAATCCAAGGAAAGACGATTGAGGACTTGTCTATATTATATTAATTTACCTGTGGCTTCTGGAGAATAATGATCAATTTTCAATATGTTGTTGTTGTCGTCATTGTGAAGTGCCATCGAGTTGCCTGTGAGTCATAGCAACCCTATGTACAACAGCTCTGAAACCTACCCTGTCTTGAGCCAGTCTCACTGATTCTGACACACCTATCCCAATTGCCCTAGTTACTGTATCAATTATTCTCATCTGGGTCTTCCTTTCCTGCACTGTCCTTCCACACTTCTGAGCATGATGTCCTCCAACAAGAAGTCACTCCTGGCCACATGCCCAAAGTATGTGAGATGGAGCTTCAAAATCCAAGCCTCCTGGTTTCACTCTCTCCAAGACAGATAGATTTGTTTTCTTGGCAGTCCATGGTATGTTCGATACTCTTTTCTAACACCACAACTCAAAGGCACTGATTCCTCTTCTATCAACCTTAGTCAATTGTCCAGCTCTCTGATGCACAGCAAGTAACTGCGAAGAGGATGGCCTCAGGTGCACCTTAGTTTCTAGACATAGATTAGAAATTTTCAAACATTTTTATCAGATTCAGTTTTAAGAAATAATTCCTCATAGATCAAAGCGCACACACACTGTGCTGGTGTAGCCAATCAAAAAGGCTATGAGGCTCCATGGAAGACATGCAGGCAGAAAACTTAGAAAACTGGACAACAAACTTCAAAAGTCAGGACTTCATAACTGTCTTGCTGTGTGACCGTGACAAAGTCTTTTACCTCTCTGAACCTCAGTTTTCTTATCTTTAAAAGAAGAATAAAAAAATCTTACACTTGACTAAAATGACTATGACAGAAAAATTAGTGACAATGTGGAAGTACTTCAAAATTGAAAAATACATGGTTTTATTTATCTGGTATTTATGGGGTTTGTTCTACATGGTAAATAACAACAGCACTATCCTGTCATTAACTTCTCTGCGCACTGACCTGTGTGCCTAGTAAAACTACACAGTAAAACTCACACGTTGTTATTGTTCTCTGTAAATCAAGTCAAAACTGACCTTCCAAACCACATAAGATGAGACCATTCATACTTCTCCCATGGAACAGCTGATGTGTTCAGATTGCCTGCCCTTGGGACTGGGAGTGCCACTCCTACCAAGACAATTCTTTTTTTTTTTTTTTTTTTAATTTAAGTTGTTTATTTTTCATTTCAATGAACATCTACAGAGATTTTGGGATTCCATTCATTCATTGTTGCACGCAATTCTTTTATTAAGAAAAAAACCTCAAACCCCCAAATTTCTTAACATTGAGTCAGAACCAATTTATAGTTGACAAGTAGGTGGGTTTTCAGAAGTTGTAAATTGAATGGGACAATGAATAAGGATAACAAGAAAAAAATTGATGCTTTTGACTTGTGGTGTTGGAGAACAACATCATGGATAGCCAAGAGAATTAACATATATACCTTGGTGAGGGTGCAGCCTGAGTGATCTCTGGAGGCAACAATGATGAGGCTTCCTCTCACATACTTTGGGCATATTTGCTAGAAGGGGCCATTCCTTGGAGAGATACATGATGCTGGGAAGGATGGAGGTCAGCAAAGGAGAGGACGACCCTCAAACAAGTCAAGTGATATGGTGACTGCTGCAACGGGCTCTTGTGTGTCAGGAAGTGTGAGAATGGCACAAGACATAATAGGGTTCACAGGGTCAGTATGAGTTATCTTGATGAACCTAACAACAATAACAACAAACTGATTGGGAGAAGAGTGTTTCTCACTCTGAGCAGCTGGCAGATTTGAAACCCCTGCCTTTGAATTGGCAGTAAAACCCCTTAGAGATTTGGCAATAAGAGCCCTATATGTAAGTACATGTGTTTAAAAAGAACCCACCAAAACAAAAGAAGATGTGATTCTACATAAATCTCATATTGTAATGAGGCTTTAAAAATGAGAAACAGAGGGCTCAGTAGAGGTTTATTAATTAAAAATATAGTGTATTCAATACACCTATTCTCTGAGAGTATTGAATACACAATTGCTGTTGTTGCAGTGATAAAAAACAATTATCTAACCTCATGGAACTTCACTCAACTTCATTTTCTCCCTTGTAGCTAGTGGGGATTTGAGCCAGAGCCAGGCAATCTCTGGATGAGCAGCACTACTCATTATAGACTATGTCATCAGAGCTCATGAAACTTATAAAAAGAGAAATGACAAATCTAAAATTTAAGTATGGTAAATCGAATGAAAGAAAATTATCCACAAAGAAATGGCTGAATTGGAGAGAGATCAAAGAGGGTGACTATTACAAGCAGAGTATTTGTAAAAGTTCCAGTAATGGGAGAGGGCATGACACACTACAAGAGCTGACAAAGATGCCAGTGGAGCTAGAGAACAGAGAATAAGAAGCAATATTTTATAAAATGAAACAGAAGAAACCAACAGGTTTGAGATAATGTAGGGCCTGGTGGGTTGGCTGTATTAAGGAATTTTTTTATTTTGAAAGAATTTTTATTTTTATTTTTTTATTTTGAAAGATAGTGCTTAAGCAGTGAGATGATTCAAACAGATAGGTATCTTTCTACAAAAGTGAATCATTCTGACATAACAGGGAGAAGAGAGAAGATATGCAAGTTCTGTGTGTAGGATTTTCCTATAGTTAGAAATCTTAACTTAGTTAAGATTCAAGACATTGATAGTTTACATTACTTCTCCACTGTTTCCAACTTTTGTATTCCAGTCACCAATCATCATTAACATATCTTGATGGCAAGATTTGGTAAAAATTTTCAATTTCTTCCTCTGGATCTAGATGTAAGAGTGTATATTTGAATAATAGTTGTGTTAATGGGTCTCCCTTATATGCTTTTGGATAATATCCTTGTTATTTCAGCATAGAATTTGAAAATTACTTTGACTATGATATAACATCATTCTTCTGTTTTTCATTCCCAGCATAGTATACCATATGATTATCCGATTCAAAGTGGCCAAAGCTACTGCATTTCATCTAACTGAATGTTGATGTTCATGGGTTCCAACTCATTTTCAAAATTTCTAGTTTTCCAACATTGTACATTCTATGTTCCAATTATTAAATGATGTTTGCCATTATTTTTCCTCTCAGTTCAATTGATTTCCAAACTGAGTTCTACCACTACTACTATAAACATCTGTGTTCCTCTATTGTTCATAGCATTTTTAGAGGCCAGTTATTTAATAAGTGATGGAAATCCTGCTTCCTAGTCTGTCTTAATTTGAGAACGCCACTAAAACCTAACCACCATGATTAACCCTTGTGGCATTTGACACACCAAGACATAATTTTCAGCAAACTGACAGACAAGTGCTGTACCAATTGGAATAATTATTAGTAAAGAATATCAGAAGAATGCTTATTTATTATTTGTACTTTATTGACTATGCAAAGGAAATTGACTGTGTTGAATAAAGTTAAGTTGTGGTCTCATGGAGAAGAATGGGAATCCCAGCGTACTTGATTGTGTTCATGTGAAACATATACCTAGACCAGGAGTCTATTGTGTGAATTCAGCCAAGGGAACACTTGTTGTTAAGTGTAGTCAAGTCGTAGAAGACTCATAGCGACCCTATAAATGAAAGACCTGAACACCTGTATAACTTCCATCATTTCTCCAAGTTCATAGGGTTTCCAGAGGCAAGCTATTTCAGAAGTGGCTGTCACTCCTGCTTCCAAGCTTGTTCTAATCGGGAAGCTACACCAAACACTGTCCACTATGGGTAACCATTATCACATTTGACACATCAGTGTCACAGTGTTTAGCATCACTGCAACCACGACTTAACTCTGTACAGCAAATGGACAGACCAGTGCTATTCCACTTAGAAAAAGGTTTGACCAAAAACAATTAAAACCAGGCTGATTTAAAATCAGGAAGGGAGTGTGTCAGGATTGTATTCTTTCTCCATATCTATTTAATTTGTATGCTGAGCAAATTATTTGAGAAGCTGGACTCTAGGAAGGCGAATGTGGCATCAAGACTGGAGGGAGACTCATCAATAACCTGCACTATGCAGATGACATAACCTTGCTCGCTGAAAGTAAGGAAGACTTGATGCACTTTTTGTAGAGGCTCAAAGAATGCAGCCTTTAATATGGATTGCATCTCAATGTTAAGAAAATAAAAATTCTTACCACTGAAACAAACAACAAAGGGCAACATCATCACAGATGGAGAAATGCTCAGTTGGATCCACAATTAACTCCCTGTATCAGCAGTCAGGAAATAAGGAGATGTATTGCACTGGGACAGTCTGTAGACTTCAAATTATTGAAATGCAATATCAATTTGAGAAATAAGGCATGTCTGATTCAGGCCATGGTCATTTGCATAATGCAGGTTGTTGATGTGTTTTCCAACAAATCTGATATCACATTCTTTTTAAGGATTCCTCAATGACTTACTCAGCATGCATACTGAACAGGTACAGAGAAAAGATACAGCTCTGACACATATTTTTCCTAATTTTAACACAATATAATGTTCCCTTGTTAAAGGTACACCAATGTTTCTTGTTCTATTGACTGGTTTTACATAAGCACAATTCATTATTCTGGAATTGCTATCCTTCTCAATGTTACCTATAATTTATTATGATCCAAACAGTCAAAAGGCTTTGCATAATTAACAAAACACAAGTAAACAGCATTTTGGTATTCTGATTTTTGCCAAGATTCATCTGACATCAGCAATGATATCCCCCTTGTACTATGGCCTATTCTAAATACAACTTGAATTTCTGGCAGTTCCTCCCTGTTAAGGTTTCAGAAATTTTTAAATAATTTTCTGGGAATTTTAACTTGCACAGGAGTTATTTGTGATGTTGCTTGGTCATTTCTCAGTTCCATCACCCTTTCTTTGGAATGGGAACCAATACAGATCTTATCCAGTATGCTGGTCAGGTAGTGATCTTCAGAATCCCTAGTAGACAAGGGAACCCTTCCAGATCTGCATTAATTGTTAAAAAGCACATTTCAAGATCTATCCTGAAATGAAGATCTATTAAAACAATGGTTTCTCACTAAACCTTAAAGTAAAAAATAAAGAAATTGAGGATTTTTATGGACTTCTGCACTGTGAAACTATGAAGATATTTAATCAAGATGCATTAATACTTACAGGTGATTGGTAGGCAAAAGTTGGTAATGGAGAAGAGCTAGTAGCTTGACAATATGGCCTTGATGATAGAAATGAGCACAGAAGAAACAGGATAGAATTTCCTATAACCAATAATATATGAAATTATCTTTTTTTAAAAAGTATAAACCATGATGACAACACAAGGACCAAACCTGTTAGAATATCCAGGCAAGAATAAGACTATCTATGGTATGAGGCCAAGGAAAAGTTTTCTATCAGTGGTTAAAACAAGGCCAGGGTCAACTGTGGAACTGAGGAAGTAATTTTAAGTGTGTTCAAACTGAAGTTGGAAACAAAAATAAATTAAGTCTATGGGAATAAAAACAACTCTGGATTTAATCTAGTTGAATTTATAAACTATTTCAAAAACAGATTTGATGAACTGAATGCTAAGGAACAAAGACCAGATGAGTTGTGAGTGAACATTCCTTATCCATGAAAAAATGTAATTTAAAAATGATGGTGTTAAGAGGGCTTACGTTTTCAAGAAGCATCTCATAAAGACAAAGAAAAACATTATCATGAAATGAGTTGTTGTTAGGTGCCACTGAATCTGGTATGACTCATAGTGACCCTACAAAGAAGAGAACTGAGTCTTGTTCTATCTTGTGCCATCCTCATCATCTCTGATGTACTTTTGCCCACTGCTACAGTCATTATGTCAATTCACCTAATTGGAGGTCTTTTTTTAAAGTTTCACCTTTCCAAGCAATACCCTTTCCCAACAACATATTCACACTTTGAGAGCTGAAGCTTCACCATCTTCACTTCCAGCCAGCTCTGTGATTTTACTTTTTCCATGACATATCATGCTGGCATTCCATGGGATATTTAGCACTTAGCACTCTTTTCCAACACTACCTCTCAAATGTATGAATTCTTTTTTTGTAATCCTTATTCACTGTTCAGCACTCAGATGCATAGCAAGTGAATGAAAAGATCTTAGTATGAATCAGGCACACCTTAAGCTCATAACTGGTATCACTACTCTTCGGTATTTTTGAGAGGTCCATGACAGCCGGCTTACCCATAGCAATATATCTCCTGATCTGCTGACTGATGGTACAAAGCAAAACAATATCACTGACAGTTTCAATCCTTTCTCCATCTTTCAGGATGTTGCCTACTGTCCAATGGGTAATGATCTTTATTTTCATGTAATCCATTTTGAAGGCTGTAATCTTTGATCTTCTGTAGCAACCATTCCTCCTCACTTTCAGAGAGCACAGTTGTCATCAGAATAGCACAGATTGTTGATTAGTCTTCCTCCAATTCTGTTGCCACATTCCTTTTCATAGAGTCAAGCTTTAGAAAATATTTGTGCAGAATACAGATTGAATAAGTATGGAGAAAGGATACATCCCTGATATACATCCTTTCTAATTTTAAACTATTCAGTGTTACCTTGTTCCTTTTGGAAAACAGTTGCTTGATCCAAACATAGATTTTACATGAGCACTATTTAGTATTCTGTGATTCCCACCCTTCTCAGTGTTAGCGATAATTTGTTGTTATCCACAGTTACAGCCTTTGCATAGTAAATAAAACATAGTAAATAAAACAGAAGACCGGCAGGGGCTTTGAGTCAGACAGGGTGGGCAGGGACTCGATGAGGGACATGGTGGTGTCTCCTCAGCCCCAGGGCCACCCAGGCCACGCTCCTGGGAAAGGGTGCTGCTGTCGTTGGAGCAGCCACCTGGGGAAGCCACAGCAGCGGGGGGGGGGGGCACGATATTGCGGTGCTCAAACTCACAGTGCGACACCAGACACAGGTCCACATCATGTGGGGAGGCCAAGCGCCGAGCCTGGGGCCATCGCAGTGGGAGGCTGAGCCCTGGCTCACTGGTGGCAGCAGAGCCTGCTCAAAGGACAGACAGGGACTCATCTACTTCAGTGGAGTGTGGTGACCCCACATCTGCAGGCAGCGAGGGTGTGGTCTTGGTGGGGGAGGCATCGGGTTCTGCCTCTCCAGCCCTAAGTGGCTGGAGATAGGCACCCACCGTCAATGGGCCGCCCCTTGGCACATGCGAGCAGGGGACAGCAAGCGTGGCTGTGGCGTGTTGGCCGTGGACAGCAGCTCCAGTGTCTGCGCGTTGGAGCTGCAGGCCTTGTCATCAGTGGCAGGGCTCGGGCCTAGCTCCAGGTTGCGCTCTAGGCTGGGGGGTAGCTGCCAGCTGAGGTGCTCGGGACATGAATGTTGCGAGGGGCTGGTCTCACCACAGTGGAAGCTGGGGGATTTCGGGGCCCATTCTCCTCAGCTGAGTGTGATGTGCCAGGCACTCTCTGGGACTTGGCTGACAGTTGGGCCACCGCTTTCTTGACATCAGAGGTGGTGGAGGGTACTCGGCATGCCTCTTCGGCAGAGTCCTCAATGTGCTGGGTCTAGGGTCCTTCTTGGTTTCCCAGGGCAGTGGCCTGTCATCTTTCTCAGCCCGAAGGGGCTCTCTGTGGGTTGTCCTTGGTCACCCCTTGCCCTAACTTGGGATCCCAGGCTCTCCTTGTTCTCAGCATGCCATGGCCCCTCCAGGTCCTGGCGTGTCACCACAGGTTGTCGGAGGAAGCCCAGGTACTGTAGGCGGGCCAGGCCCTTGAGCAGGCATGCAGAAGGCATGCAGCCTGGGAAGAGCATGCACCTTCACCACTTTCTCAGACTTTCTTCTGGTATACTCTCCTTTTACTCTCCTTTCTCATGCCAGAAGTCATCTGACACGAGCAATAATATATATCCCTGGTGTCTTCTAAACCCAGCTTGAACTTCTGGAAATTCTGTGTCATGTATAGTTCCAGCTGTTTTTGCATGATCTTTGGCAGTATTTTTGCTTGTGTGTAATACTGATGACACTGTTTCATGATTTCCACATTGTGTTAGACCACCATTCTTAGGAATGAGATCTATTTCCAAGAAATACAGATCTCTACCAATTAGTGGAACAGGCAGCTATCCTCCAAATTAATTCATGTACACTAGTGAATACACCCAGGACTGCATCTGTTAGCCGAAACATGTCATTTATGTTTAATTAATGGATACCCATTAATACCTGTGGTCTGATTTTTTTTATTTTGCCAGTGTCTTCAATGCAGCTTTAACTATTTTTTACTACTGGCTCTTCATATGGTACTTGCTGAAATTTTTCATTGTGAACAACTCTTTTTGGTACAGTAATTTTGTCTATTACTTCCATCTTCTTTTGGTGATTTCTGGATCAGTATTTTGGCCAGGGCAAAACTGTACTGTAATTTGAAAATAGTATTGTAACTTAAGGCTTGAATTTGCTCTTCAGTTCTGTTAGTTTAAGAAATGCCAAGAAAGTTCTTCCTTTCTCATTCTCTGCCACCAGCTCTTTATACATTTTTTTGTATTAATACTTTGCTTTGTCTTTACTTGCTGCCCTTTTAAATCTTTCAGGTCTTTTACTTTGGCATCTCTTCACTTTGCCTTGATTTCTTGATGCTCTATTGCAATTTTCATAGTTTCTTCTGACAGTCATTTTGGTTTTTTCCTTTTTCTTCTGTTGTTGTAATGACTTTCTGCTCTCTTCACATGTAATGTCCTCATTACAAGTAACATTTCATCATCAAGGAAACAAAAATCTTCACTACTGGGTCAATAGGCACTATCATGTTAGAGAAAACATTACTTGGATTCATAATCAACACCAATGGTCGATGCAGTAAAGAAATCAAAACACAGGTTGCATTGGTGAAAATTGTTGTCAAGAACTTATCCAAAGTTCTTAAAAGCAAAGATATTCACTTAAAGATGAAGGTACTTCTGACCCAAGCCTTGATATTCCTTTGCATCTGAAAGATAGACAATGAATAAGAGAGACAGAAGAACTGATGCTTTTGAATTCTAGTGTTGGCTAAGAGTATTGAATATTCCAAGGAGTGTCAAAGAACAAACAAATCTGTCTTGGAAGAAGAGCAGTAAGAGTGTTCCTTTTCGGGATGGATGGTAAAATTTCATCTCAAATACTTTGAGCATGTTTTCAGGAAGGGCCAGTCCATGGAAAAAGGGATCATGCTGGGAAAGGTAGAGGGTCAGTGAAAAAAGCTCACTCTTAATTAGATAGACTGACACAGCACTACCACAGCGGGCTTTGTTTAGCATAACAGATTGTGAAGATGGTGTAGGATAGGGCACGGCTAAGATCTGTTGTTCACAGAGTCGCTCTAAGGTGTATTTGACTTTATGGTATGTAACAACAACTGGAACCTTTTAAGAAGTATGTATCTAAGGAGCTCTGCTGGCCAAGTGGGAAGGAATTGTGCTGTCAACTCAAAGTCACATGGTTCAAATTCAACAGATATTCTACAGGAGAAGGATGGTCCATCTGCTCACGTACTGTTTATACCCTCTGAAAACCCACTCAAGGATCAGATATGAGTTGGTTCCAACTTAATGTTACAGTAAAAAAAACAACAGCACAAAAACACTTATCTGAAAGGATAAAAGAGAACCTACAGATTGAGAAACAATATTCAGGGATTATCTCTAAAATTTATGGATAACTTCAACCACACGACCAGAAAAACATCTGATTGCCAACCAGGCAGAGAATATGGAAAGGTACTTCACTAAAGACCATCAAATTACATGAAGAAAATAAAGATTACTAACTATTAGAGAGTTGCAAATTAAAATGGCAACAGTCATTTTATCCCAGTAAAAACAGCGAAGTTCAATAGGGCATTAATCAATAAATGCTACTAAAGATGTGGAGAGACCCGAACACTCATACAAGGCGAATGGGGATAAAATGGTGCAGCCAAAAAGCAAAATTCACCTGCTTCCTTAACAAGTTTAAACACACTACTTGATCAAGTAATCGACCTAATAAGAATTATTTTTGTCATGGGCCAGTGAGTATAAGTGACCCAAAACCGACTCTCCAGAGTGTTATTGAAGATGTATGCCCATCCTTTTCTTGTGGAGCAGGTACTGGATTCCAGCTTCAGGAACTGGATGAATTGAATTGGAAGTTTAACTTGTTGGGTTGAGCTTGTTGAGTATCTATCTATCTAGATCTCTCTCCTTCCCTCCCCCTCCCCCTCCCCCTCTCCCCCCCTCTCCTCCTCCTTCTTATCTCTCTCTCTCTCATATCTCCTAAAGAAATGTAGCTGTGACATGAGCAGGTATATACACACTCATATTAAATGCAACATTATTTACTATAGCAAAGAAATGGAAACAGCCTACAAATCCATCAACTGACAAACAGTTAAAGAAATATTATGTCCACAGTGGAGTACAACTATACAGAATGATCAAGAAAGTACCAAACCCTACATAAAGTGAATCTAGAGAAAATTATTCTGAGTGTTATGTCACTCACAGATGGTCAAGTATTATATAATATCACCATTAGAGAAAATGAAGGAATGTTTACATAGGTAGATTTATTCTTGGATGACTGTTAGGATGACAAGGGAGAGTGCTGTGCTTAGGTGTCATGGTGTGGATTATGACTCACAGCAAGCCTATGAAAACCAAACTTGAATCCTGAGTTACCCTTGTGATCTCTGATCTGTTCAGGTCAACTGTTACAGTCATTGTGTCAATTCATCTTGTTGAGGGTCGTCCCCTTTTCTGTGACCCTCTCTTTACCTTTCCCAACATGTCTTTTTTCCAATGATAAGCTCTACCTAACACATGCCCAGAGGATTTGAGACAAAATTTCACCAACCTTCACCACCCTTGCTTTGAAGGATCATGAGGGATTTGAACCAAGTGCCTCAAGTTTGATTTAAATAAATAATATTTTTTTTAAAACCAAACAAAATTTTCTTTTTTCTTTGAGAAGCTCAGGGAAAGCTACAAAAAAGTATTCCATATTGGGCTGTTTTATATATTTTCCATTGTAAAGAAAAAAAAATATAATTTTGGAAAGTAATTTTAGTGCTCACTTTAAGACATATGATGGCAAGCTGTTGTTGTTATGTGCCGTCGAGTCACCTGTGACCCATAACGACCCTATGTACAGCAACAATGAACTGATGTCAAACTACAAAATTCTAAGTTTCATTATCTCAAACTACAAAATGCTAAATTTCATTATTTTTTTACTGTCAACTGAAAAGATCTAAATATCATAAGAATTACATGAAAATTTAGAGTTTTGGAACTCAAGGATTAAGCTGTCACCTTACACAGTTGTCAATTCCCTATATACAATAACTTATTTTTCCACAGTGTTTATTATGGACTATAAATTTATTTTCCTACACCGCATGAATTATTGCTATTTTTATTCACTTGTTAGTCTTTTTATTTATTTCAGTAGCAATTATCAGTTCTAAAAGGTTATGGCAATGGCATCTTGTTAAGGACTTTTCAAGAGATGACAAAATTTTGAAAAAGATTCTAACTGAATATTTAATTATAATACTGCAGAACACCATCATATGATAATACAACCCTCTTCTATCCTTTTCAGTAAAACAAAGTAGTTTATTGTGATAATTCTAAGAGTAAGGAATGGAAGGAACATTACAGTGTTAATAAAGGTCTACTAAATATCATTTGAAAATGTCATATTTGTTTGTCACTAGGCTAAGGTTATCCTTTTCTGTATGAATTACAAAGTTAGTTTTTTAAGAGTTAACAAGTGTTCTACTGGAGACCAAAAAAAAGATTAGGAAAAAATGAACACAAATCAGAGAGTCAGCTTTTCAGTTCCACATCAAATCCAAAATAACAGATTCAATGCTTTTTTTAGACCAAACTGCTTTTCTGAGCTCTTATTAATGTGATATTCATGTGCTTCTTCACCTAGTACAGTTCACTAGCAATTAAAAAATCAGAAACCACATGTATTCTTTTTCACCTATCTTTTCAGATTCTCAAGTACTTTTCTAATCAGTTCACTCTATTTATCTACTATTTAATGATGGACTACACTATTGAATTTTAGTCCCTGTCTCATTGCTCTCAAATTAGAAATGACTCACAGTCCATTGGTTTTATCTGGTTGTAAACTGCAAGGGAAGAGATTGTCCAATTTTATCCCGAGGAGCTTTTTGTGGATTTGAGTCACCAGCAAGGCATGTTCTTTGGGTTAGCAGAATAACTATGCCATCTGAGCTACCTTGAATTTTAGAAGTAAAGAATCTCAGTATTTTATACCTCTCTGTAGATTTGTATAATCCCATTACAGATGCTTATTAATGTTCTCCCTCTTCCCCATTTTGGTTCTTTGTAAATAAAATCAACTGCAAAGATGGTGGTTTTAGAGTTTGGGAGGTTTCCAAAAATATCCTTTGGTTGTTCGAGTAGTCTTCTTAAATAATTAAGACTATTCACTCTCTCAATTTAAAAAATCTCAAGGTAATTCTCCTTTTGATTTCTATATTTTCTTCCAGACAGAATTCTGGGATTTCCAGTTATTTCTTGAAGGGTCCTCTGCATCAGTGCATCAAAGATCATGTCTTCCCATTCTGAAGCACTTTATAAAAGTTATTATTTACCTATACAACATTGATTTTTAAAATTCCTGCCCTGTTAAAATTGTGGAATGAAATGATAATAAATTTGACACAAGAAATAAATAAAGCTACAGGAGCTTTAAAGAATAAAATACAAAAACAGTTGTTTCCTATGAGAAAATGACACAGAGTACAAGATAAAATTCTGACACTGAACTAAGATGGGATAGAGAGAATGTGGTTCAACAGAAATTTAGAAGATATTAAGCAAGTAGAATACCTAAACATATTGTCATTAATAGATTCAAATGTTTGAATTACTTGTTACATATGGGTGGGGAACATGTATTAGTTCTTCAAAGTTTTATTTGTAGTATCAGTCTTGTATTTTCTAACCTGTCATAATTAATTCAGTCCCCTTGCACTTTGAAATCTCCACAATAATAAGAACTTTATCAGGCTGGTGTTGGTATGAAGTGGCACAGCAAACTGAAATCCCACTGGGAGCAGTCCACAGACTTCTCTTCTAAGCAGCAAAAAGCTGTTATCATTTTCTGAATTACAGGAACTATAAAAGGACACTCTACTCAAGCTGCCGCTGAATGTCACCTGAAAAGCAATCACAAAAGGGCTCTGTCTTGGCTTATCTCTGAGCTCTGTCACTACGGCAACCAGCAGGGAATAAGTATCTGTGGGTCTATGAATTTCAGAATCCCATAAAAGCCAGGGCTAAAAAGGCATGTGCAGCCTCTCAGAGATTGACTGCATTAATACATTAGCAAATACTGTGAAACACTGGATAAATGTCAGCAATTATGGAAAAAGCGTCTAATAACGATATTCGTTGCCTGTCAAACCCCCGTGAGGTTTGATATGTAACTGCCACTCAAAGCTGTCGGTAATTTTATCTCTTTTATACATCTGAATCCACATCATTCAAATTTGTACTTTGAAAGTAATAAACTGTAAAGTAGTTTATTCTGTGTTGATCACAATTGTCAACAAGCATACAATAAAAGAACAGAAAGACTTTCATTGCCTGTGGGAAAAATAAGTATCAACAATTGCTTGAGGATGTTTACTAAAAAAAAAAACACAAACAAAACCCAAAACAAAAATAAACTTTATTTATTAAAAAATACCTTAATATTCTATGGGTAGAATAGTATAGTATGCCACGTTATTATCAGAGAGATACAGCAATTGATTTGACAATTAAGAGCCTTGAACTTAAATAGCTATTTATATTTAAGTGTACGTGTAATATTTTCTTAGAAAATTTTTAAGAATTTACTCAAACATGCACAGTTGTAAGCACTTCTATTTTTTGGTACATCAAAAAAATGCCAGAAGACCTACTTTAGCTCCAAACAGGATAAGAGGCTATCTTCACTGTCTATCTCAACTAGAGAAACATAGGCAATTGATTATATCTAAAACCCTAGGGTTTAAAAGCACAACTTAAACAAGCTATGCCACCACTCTTCCTGGCTCATATTTCCATTGATCAAGAAAATTACTTATTAAAGAATCTTATCACATATGTTATAGCCGTTAAAATGTAATAGACAGCATACTAACTAGAAAACACAAATGTCAGAGATTAAGTGAAGCCTGTGTGTATTATAAACAATCTTCCATTTCTCAGTTACAGAATAGGGTCAGATACAAGGGGCCCAACAAGACCTTTCTAAGAAATGGAATAAAAAGCCTGGCTTTTTGAGAAAGGGCAGGGGTACTCGGAAGAAAGCAATGATATGTACAAGAGATTCAGGTTAGCAGCGGTTATTCATTACACTTTGAAGCCAATCACTTGACTTTCTAACACTACTTTTAATAATACAAGAAATATTTACTGTTTACTTTCTGTCAGAATCTATAATAAAAACCCAAAAAACAAAGGTTAAGTAAGATTTCCTTCCTACTCACAACGAGTTCTTAGAAAGTATACAGAGAAAAGAAGTGATACTGAAATACTGTACTTAAGGTTTTTTAATGAGGCTATAGATTGGGGAGAGACTGCTCATCATTTTCCCAGCACAGAAGCTGGTAGATTAGAATTTTCTAGCCACCAAGCCACGAAGAAGCAAATAAATGACTCCAATACTCATCATACAAGATGCCGAGCAAAAAAGGGTACTCTAAATTAATGGGAAAAAATTAAGATGATAGTGAATAACTGTTTTCCATAGTAAATATTACTATAAAGAGTAATTCTAAAACAACAACAAGCTATCATCTCACACCAGCAGCAATAGCAAAGTTTAATAGGACAACAAAGAACAAATGTTGGCGAAGTTGTGGAGAGACTAGAACTCTTATTTACTGCTGGTGGCAGTGTAAAATGGTACAGCCATGAAAGATGACCATCTCACACTTTCTCAGAAAGTTAGAAATAGAAATTCCATTTGACCCAGAAATTCCACTACTGGGAATATACCCTAAAGAAACAAGAGCCATGACTCAAACAGATGTATGTACACCCATATTTATTGCTGCGTTATTCACAATAGCAAAGGGGTGGAAGCAATCCAAGTTGCCCATCAACAAACAGATGGATAGAAACACTAGGTACATACACACAATGGAATATTATGTAACATGAAAAAATCATGTACTCATAAAGCATTACACAACATGGTGGAGCCTGGAGGATATTATGCTGAGTGAAATATTTCAGTCACAAAAGCACAAATACTATGTAAGACAACTGTTATATAAAATAGGATCGAAGATGCGAGTTGACAGTGGGAAGGCGGGCAGAAAATGGAAAAGAGTGAATAAATAAAGAACACTGCAGTAGAACAGAGGAGGGGAAGAACTGTCGGAAAGGAATATATGATTAGGAATTATACATATGACAGTAATGTAGAAGGGGTGCATTGTTGGGTGGGCTGGGAGAGGAAGAAAATTTACAACAAAAAAGGGGAGAAAAATGTAAAATTAAGTATTAAAAAGATTCTTTGCAAGCTTTGTAATACCTGGCTCACATATGAGGATGCATATATTATCTAAAAAATAAAAATCATATCGATATCTAGTAGTATGTGCAGAATAATGTGTATAAGCAAAGTATTAATCCTTATCTTCTGTTACACTGATAAAATGGTTAATATTTAAAAATATACTTACATAAAAATCAGAACAAAATGGTGAAACTTTTTTTTTTTTTGGAAACTTTTAAATTATATACTAGAAGTTACTGATCCAACAGATTAAGGGAAAGGGGAAGCAAATTTTTGGTCCTCATTTCTGACTTTTGTTGAAAAATTTTTACACTTCAAACAGAAAGTTCATATAAAGGATGAAAATTACTTCAGTCAATGTCCTAGTCAATTGTGGAAAACTCAAATTTGTCAAGTAGCTAATCTGTAAGAAAGATAAAAATAAGATAATTCAAGTAACACAATATGGAAACTTACATAAACAAAGATATGAAAGCCTATCACTATAGAAAAGGAGATTTATCACCTAACCCTATCTGGAGTACTGAGTAAAAACAGATACCCAAAGCAAAATAGATGAAGCAACCAATATTTAGTATAAATGTATTGCACCATTTAAATAAGAATGATGACTCTTTGGCAAGACTAGGATTTCCTATAATGAATAGTGTTTGATGCTATATTTTCAAATATTGCTTCAAGCATTGTTCAGTAAACACTCAGGATGAGGCAAACCAATACATTTTACATTTGGCAGTTTCAATTAAAAATTGGTCATTCAGTTGAGAGGATGAAAAACCTTCAGGGTAAATGCAATATGTTGAAAAGCTGTATCATTTATCAATTAGAAGAATAAAATTAAGAATTGAAAATAATATTGGAGAGAGCTAGTATTTTCAGTCATTATTTAACTATGACAAAATCTATTTGAACACACAATCTAATATATATTTTACTTGTTTACCATGTTTATTACCTGGTTCCTTTCTCCATCTCTTCACCAATATAAATTCCATGAAAGCAGAAAATTGTAACTGCTTTATTCATTGCTACACAAAGTAGTAATATTACAAAGCCTAGTTACTAAATATTCAGCTATTATTTTTGCTTTTATTATCTTACCTCCTTACGCTGGAATCTGTACTTAGCACACCTGTAATACTGGTATTCTGACAATATGAACATCATATATCAAGATGTTAATAAAATTATAAGGGTTTATAATGTAATGTCTTTCTTATATTCTTCAAGTTTATGCATAACTCTTAGCTGCTGCACTAGATGACAGAGGTCAAAATAATATATCAGGTGTCATATCATTACAAATTTAGATCCAATATTAAAGTATGGAATAGATAACTATTTTGGAAAGTCCAAGCAGTTCTTTTTTAAAATTGGTTTGCATACAATAATTTGTATATATTGTGTGTCATTAATATATGCTGCATTTTGTTTTGGTTTATTTAATAATTGCTTTTATACTAGTTTACATGATAAGTTTGTATACATTGTTTTTCACACTGGATCTTTCCCATTTCCTTAACTTACCCCTCCCTACACCCATCAAATTGTGTGACTCTATGGTTACTGTTCCCTTCCCCAACCCATCCTCACCCTTTGTGTGTTTTATACAATCTTTCATTACACTGTGCATCATATAATCATTCACATGCATTGTATTTTTTTTTCTTTTTTTTTTTTTCAAGTGCATTGTATTTTATATAATCAATTACTATTGATCTATGCCCTATCTTTTCAAGTCCCCATTGACTCTTTCAGATTCTGTGCCCCGCTATTCACCAATTCAACTCTACTATCTTAGGTATTTCTACCCTTCCCTCTTTTCCACTCCCTTCATCTAGTTTTACAATCTCATTCAGGGCAAATGATTGAATCAATATAAATACAATAATGGGGGGGGGATGGATTAGCTATTTTTAAAGCGAAACTATTCTAAGAACCAACAGATAACTAAGAAACAAGGCATAAGAGAAAGTATCAAAGGACAGAGTTACAGTTGAATACTGACTCTCTCCTTCTCATTTTTCACTACAGTTAAGGATCCATATAGAAAACTCTAAGTAGGTGTACTCTGGTGGGCTTGTTGTTATTAGGTGCCACTGAGTTGAGTACAACTCATAGCAACCCAATAAATAAAAGATCTGAACCTAATCCTGTCCTGCGCCACCCTGACACTTTCCGACTCACAAGAGGCAATTGCAGCAAGTCACCATGTCAATCCACCTGGTGAAGGTCTTCCTCTCCTTCGCTGACCAGCTACCCTTCCCAAACAGGAAGAAACTGAGAATTGTTACCAAATCTTGCAGTCCAAAACTGACCACACACGGAATCAAGACGTGGTAATGATGACTGGTGACTGGAATGCAAAATTTGGAAATAGTGAAAAAAAAGAATAGTAGTTGGAAAATATAGGCTTGGTGACAGAAATGAGGCTGGAAACAAAAAGATTGAATTTTGTATTTTCAGTGATTTATTCATTGCAAATACCTTTTCTGAAAGAAAAAAATGATGGCTTTACACAGAGATTTCACCTGATGGGCATAGGGATCAGATTGATTACATCTGTGGAAGAAATCATTGGAGTTGCTCAATATTGGCAGTCAAATCTAGGCTGTGGGTCAGACCATCAATTACTCATATGCAAGTTCAAATTGAGACTAGAGAAAATGAAAATAAGACCACTGGAACCAAGATAGGACGGTGAATCTAGTATATCTGAATTTCAATTTAATCTTAAGAATACGTCTGAGGCATTAAATACCACCAACTGAAGAGAGCAAAACATCAGTACAAAGACAGAGGAAAGAAAAAACTGAAATGGATGTCAAAAGAGACTCTGAAAATGGAACTAGAGTGTCAAGAATCCAAAACAAAGGGAAAGCATGCTGAAGTAAAAGAGCAAAACAGAAAATTTTTAAATGGAAGCTCGAGCGAACAAAGTATCATAATGGAATGTACAGAGAGATGGAAATGGAGATTAAAAAGGAAGAACTAGCTTTACATTTCTCAAGCTGAGAGAACAGAACAACAAACGTAAACCTTGAGTCACAATACTGAAAGATGCTATGGGCAATATATTAAACAATCTAGAACACATAAAAGAAGATATAGGGAATACACAGAATCAATGTACCAGGAAGAACTGGTTTTCAGTGTCACTGAGGAATTTTAAGAAGTATCATAATGAGCACGAGCTAATGGTAATGAAGGAGGAAGTGGAAACTGCATTGAAGGCACTAGCAAAAAAAAAGGTGCCAGGAATCAAAGGTATAACCAATTGACTTGTTTAACAGATGTAGCCTTGGATGCACTAACCAGTCTATGCCAGGAAATTTGGAGGACAGCTGTCTGCCAGTGGAAAGAAAGAGGTCCATATTCCCATCTCCAAGAAAGGAGATCCAAAGAATGTAGAAACTATCGAACAATATCACTGATATATATGCAAGCAAAATACTGCTGAAGATCATTCAAAAATGGCTAGAACTAGGGGAGCTCTGGTGGCCTAGTGGCAAGAAGCTGCAACTACAATCCCAGAGGTGCACGGTTCGAATCCACCAGATGCTCTGCCGGGGAAGGAGGGGCAATCTCCTCCTGTACCAGTCAGATCTGATTTGACGGTACACGCACATAAAAATAATAAAATAAAATAAAAAAAATAAAATAAAAAAAAATGGCTAGAACTGCCAAAAGTTCAAGCAGGATTTAGAGGCGGCCATGGCACCAGGGATATCACTGCTGATGTCAGACGAATCCTGGCTAAAAGTAATGAATACAAGAAGAATGTCTGTTTGTGCTGTATTACCTATGCAAAAGCATTTGACTGTGTGGATTATCACAAGTTGTGGCTGACATTGAATGGGAATCCCAGAGCACTTAATTGTACTCATGCAAAACCTATACATGGAACATGAGGCTGTTGTGCAAACTGTAGGGAAACACTGCATAGTTTAAAATACAAGAGGGGGTGCATTAAGATTTGTATTATCTCTCCATACCTATCCATTCAGTGTGCCAAGCAAATTACTTGAGAAGCTGGACTCTATGAAGAGGAATGTACCATTATGATCAGAGAGACACTCATCATTAAACCTGTATTATGTAGATGGTACGACCTTGCTTGATGAAACTGAAGAGGACTTGAAGAATTTGTTACAGAAGATCAAAATATGCAGTCTTCAATATGGATGGCATCTCAATGTCCAGAAAGAAAAGATTCTTACCACTAAACTGATAGTCAACATCATGGTGTATGGAGAAGAGACTGACACTGTCAACAACTTCATCTTAGTTGCATACACAATAAACATCCATGGTACTAGCAGTCAGGAAATCAGGAAAGGTATTGCACTGGGAAAGTCTGCACTTAGGGACCTCTCTAAATTATTGAGGAGTAATGACCTCAGTTTGTGGACTAAGATGCACCTGATTAAGGCCGTGGATTTTCTAACCACTTGCTAGACATCTGAGGGCTGGACAATGAATAGGGATGACAGAAGAATTTATGCCTTAGAGTAGTGGTGTTGGAGAAGAGCACTGAGCATCCTATGGACTGCTAAAAGAACAAATATTTCTTGGAGAGAGTGTAGCTGGAGTGCTCTTTGGAGGCAAAGCCTCATATACCTTGGGCATGCTGCTGGAAGGGGCTAATCCTTGGAAAGGGGCCTGGTGCTTGGAAGAAGAGAGGGTCAACAAAGGAGAGGAAGACCCTCAACTAGGTGGACTGACAAGGCAACTGCCACAATGAGCTCTTGTGGGTCAAGAAGTTGAGGATGGCACAGGGTCCAGATCTGGTGTTAATAGGGTCGCTGTGAATCATTCTAGACTCAACAGCACCTAACAAGAACAACAACACTGTGAATCGTTCTTGACTCAAGAGCACCTAACAAGAACAACACAAAAATGACACAATGTGAATAGGGGAATATGAACCACAATGTATATATGTGAACCACAATATGTATGAATTTTGCATGTAAAATTTCCTAACGTGCTTTGTTTTGTTTTCTGTTATAATACTAGCTTGGACTACCAATATAAAATTAGGTAAAACTCATGGAAATGAGCATTCTGCTTAGTAACAGACCTATAGCTTCATTGAGAGAAAGCTATTAAAAAGCTAATATATTAAATGGTTGAATAACTTCTTTATATCAATATTGTTGCTATATAGAAAAAGGAACACTACAGTAGTATATTTGTTCAACACAGCATGCATTTTTATTCTTTTGAATGACTAGAGATAATAGGAGAATTGATGCCTTTGAGCTATGGTGCTAGAGAAGAGTATTGAATACCAGGGACTGCTAGAACAGGTTCATCCTAGAAATAGTGAGACCAGGCTGCTCCTTGAAGGCAAGGATTCTGAGGCTTTGTCTGACATACTTTGGACATGTGGCAAGGTGGGACCAGTCCATGGAGAGGGACATCATGCTTGGGAAGGTGAAGGGAAAAAGCGCAAAAGAGGAAGATCCTTGAGGAGATGAATTTATTCAGTAACTGGGGCAATGGGAGTATGTCAGAGACAGGCACAGGATAGAGCAGGATTTAAGGCTGTTTAACAGAGGGTTGTTATGAGTCACAGGCGACTTGATGGTACATAACACCACCACGACCATGAATGGGAACGGACTGTGAATCCAAGTAAAACAAAATTATCTACTTCAATCTATCTCCATCTATCATGCTATTACCAGTCTTGATGTTCCAGTGGTGAAGTTTTGTGTCTCCTTGATGGTGAGGTGTAATTAATTTTCTAGGCTGTAGTCATTGATCTATTTGCCCCCCCCCCCCAGTGAGTCCTTTAAATCTTCTACACTTTTCTACGAGCAAACTGTATCATAGGGATAACAGGTTGCTGATGGGTCTTCCTCTGATTCTGCTTTTTTTTTTGGAGTGAGACAAATATGGATCATTCCCCAGTAAACTAGCCAGGTAGCTATCTCCAAAATTACCTCACAAATGTTGGTAGCTGCGTGACTTAAGGTTGGAATCAATGACAGCTATCTCCAGCAGGTGTTAAGAAGCAGTAAATCACAAAAGAAGAGAATGTCTATTCTTCTCCCGTGGATCTGATGGAGGATCCAAACTTGATGTAATTAGGATTCCAGAGCAACTTCTTATCACTAGGCCACCAGAGTTAATAAAGGCTGTTGTTGTTGTATATGGTCAAGATGGAACTGATCCACAGCTAAACCTCTGGTTGGTTTTCAGAGGCAGTTAATGACACAGGAAAAGATTCCCCATTCTTCTCCCATAGAGTGGCTGAAAGATTTGAACTGTGTGCTTTTGGGATTCCAATGCACGTTCTTGCCACTAGGCCAACAGTGCTCTCTAACAAAGCTGTATTTGTGTGTTAACACCTTAATTGGGATTCCATCCATCCATAGGGCATTATTTTCATGGCAATGCTTTCAATGTAATTTCAGTTGTTCTCTCTTCATTATCACTGGTTCTTCATTCCATGCTACTTTCTAAAATGGTTCAACGTTGACTGAATTCTTTTTGGTAGTGCTGTTGTTAAGTGCCACTGAGTTGCAGATGACTCATAGTGACCCTATGAAGAAAGACCTGAACACCTGCGTAACTTTCATTGTTTCTCCAAGTTCAGAGTGTTTCTGGAGGCAAGCTATTTCGAAGTGGATGCCACTCTTGCCTGCAAGTAATGGAGTTCCACCAAACGCTGTCCACCATGGGTAACCATTATCGCATTTGACACATCAGTGTCACGGTGTTAGTGACTGTTTATTCCTTCTATTTTCCTTTGAAGCTTCCTGCATCATTCAAGATTTTCCCCATAGAATCTTTCAGAATTGCAACTCAACATTTACAATGTTCTTCAGTTCTTTCAGAGAGAGAAACGCTAAATTCTCTTCTTCCCCAGGCGCATTCTCTCCCATTAAGTTTTCAAATTCCAAGCTCTTTGCTTGTTTCCTTTTAATACTCTGCTTTGCCTTCTCAAGCTGCTCACTGACATCTCTGTGGAAATCTTTTACTGTAGCATTTCCTCGCAGTTTTTTTTTTCTTTACTTTTTTTTACCTCTAGAAATGATACTTGGTTCTATCTTAAATATCCTTTCTCTCCTCATTTTGTTGTTTAAGTCCTTGGGCACATTTTAATATTAGTTATATTATTTCATTTTCTAAATCATTCTGTTTCTTTTGACACATCTCTCTCCTAGTTATGGGCCAAGTTTTAATGCTATTGTAGTGTTTTCTGCCTGTTTAATAATATTTGACTGGATGCTGGACTATGTTCATAGGGGCAGTTCATCAGCTTCTTCCTTTTGATGATTGTTTTCAAGTTTGTTCGTTTGCTTGTTTTTAATTTCCTAAAGTATTCTTCATTCTAGGACTAGTTTATCCACTCGGGTAAGCTGCGAGATTTCTTGGATCTTTCCTGAATGTTTCATGCATTTCCTGTAGTAACTATTAAAGCTGATAGGGAGGTGAAAAACGGCATGTAGTTTCTGGAGCTCTATCAATGTTTGGTACTCTACTTTGAAAATGACAGCTGTTTTGGTCCTCTAGAACTATATAAAATGTGTTTACTCAATTTAGTAAAAAACTGCCAGGTTCTATATTAGTTTCCCTTTATTTAATGCTCTGAGATCCAGAAATTTCCTTCAGATGGAAAATAAGACCATCATATATGTCTCAATTCATTTTTCCATACACGTAGGGATCACAGTCCCATATCTGGTCTCCAAAATCTGAAAACAAGTGTTTCTGTATTGCATTCAATCTTCTAGTTGTTCAAAAAGGTGAGTAATTCCCAGAGAATTTATCCCTCTGGGAGCTGAGAGTCCATAGGTTTAGGATTTATTAAAGTGAAATCAAGATCTACAATTTTAGATTTAATACTTGTAGGTTTCCTATTGGGCACTGTCCGGCTTCTATGTGTTCTCTCTAGTATTTACTGAGTAAATCCACCTTCCTAAACTCTCTTTGTAGAGCTTCTATTAATTTTATAACTTTTCATGCCTTTTAAACTCAAACTTTTCCCCTACTGCTTTCAAAGCTGTTCTTCCTGTCTGTTTAAGTCTTTGCCTTTAGTCTCTGCCTGTGTTATTTGTAAAAGACTCTACATGTTGACAAGGTCAATGAACCTTCTGAAGCTACTGAGTCTAGCCACCTTCAGCAGCAACATTATCCATGACCTTGCCAAATAAAGAAAAAGCCAGTGAACATGTCCAATGATTGCCTGAATCTACCTTACCCAGGACAGGCTAACAAAGTAATTTAAATAGCATAAGATGACCTTGAAGTTATTCAAAGAATGCTTCGATTCTGCATGTGTGTGTGATATAAAAAATGTGCTTACTCAAGGGAAAGAGGCACCCTGGTAGCAACTGGTTAAGTGCTAACTGCCAACTGAAAAATTTGTGCTTCAAGCCTAGCAGCAACTTGGGGGAAGAAAGATTTGGCATGTTGCTCCCTTGAAAATACTATCGTTTCCATAGTTTTATAGGGTCACTATTTCCTTTTGGGTCTGTCCTAATCTGTCCTAGAGGGTCACTATGAATTGGAGAAGTTTGATTTCAGTTGATTGTGAAAAAAACGAGTTGATGTTAACAGAATGTCTATTAAATATCAGTGTTTAACCAGAAGTTTGGAAGGTTGTGTGTGTGTGTAAAGGATTAGATATTGTGTTTAAACTACACAAACTTGCTTTTAAAGTACAAAATCAGTTCTGTACAATACATCAACAAATAGGCAAAACTGTGGTACAATACTGTTTATAAAAACAGAATCAGTAGGCTTTGGGCAGATAACCTTAATGAGGACCCCTGCATAATCATAATCTTTACAAATTATATAAAACCTTATGAAATGAGATATTTAACTCTATTATATGCTTTCTTTTTTTTAAAAATTTTTTATTACATTGTGTGTGTGTACCATCAAATCGGGTCTGACTGGTACAGGAGGAGATTGCTCCTCCTTCTCTAGCAGTGTATCTGGTGGATTTGAACCATGTGCCTCTGAGATTGCAGTGCAGCTTCTTGCCACTAGGCTACCAGAGCTCCCTTATTTTATGCTTTCTTATGGAAATATAATTTTATATGGTTTAATCTACTACCTTAAGCTACTTTACAAAAAACTTGTTATACAAATAATACCAATATCTATATTCCATGACCTTGAGTTGATCAGCTTGCTTGGTTTCTCTCTCTCTACCTCTCACAGAAAAACACACTTACAGACTTGACTACAATGAAGCTGTTCCAATGATTTGATATTTATTTCTCATGTTAATCATTCTGTTTCTATCATCCCTAGTCACTGTCCAACTCTCAGATGCATAGCACGTAACTGCAAAGACTATAACCCATAACAGGCACATCTTGGTTTCTACCCTGACATCATCGCTCTTCAGTACTCTGGAGAGGTTCCCCCGATAGCTGACTTTCCCAATACAATTCGTCTCTTGATGCTGGTACCAAGAGTGTTGACTGTGGAGCCAAGCACACTAAAACTGTTACCAATCTCAATCTCTTCACCATCTGTACTGATGCTGCCAATTGGCCCAGTGGTGAGAATCTTTGTTTTCTTGATGTTGAGCTTCAATACATATTGAAGGCTTCAGTCCTTGACCTTCTGCAGCAAGCACTTCAGGTCCTCCTTAGTTGCAGCAAGCAAGGTTGTATCATCTGCATAACATAGGTTGTTGATGACTCTTCCACCAATCCTGATGCCACATTCCTCCTCGCTGTGGTGCTGGAGAAGAGTGCTGAATATATCACAGACTGCTAGGAGAACAAACAGGTTTGTCCTAGAGAGGGTGAAGCCAGGCTGCTCCTTGGAGTCAAGGATTCTGAAGCTTTGACATACTTTGGGCATGTTGCAAGGAGGGACTGGTCCTTGGAGAGGGACATCATGCTTGGGAGAGTGGAGGGACAGCACAGGAAAGGAAGTCCCTTGATGAGATGGATCGGTTCTGTGATTGGGGTAGTGGGAGTGTGTCGGAGATGGTGAGGTTGGCACAGGATAGAGCAGGGTTTAGGGCTCTTGTACATAGAGTCACTATGAGTTGCAAGTGACTTGATGGCACATAACAACAACAACATTTACCATTAAAGTAGCAGTTTTTATAATTTATTATATTAGAAAGAAAACAACCTGTCAAAAAAATTGCCATTACCATGTTTTTGTGTACTGAAGAGTAGGAAATGACCAACAGCTGACTCCTCTGACAGGTTTTCAGAGTCAGTTAATAATAAGGGTGGAGATTCCCCATCCACCTTCTGTGGAGCAGCTGCTGGCCTCAAACTGTCTGCCTTCGGGATTGTAGCACAGCTTCCTGTCACTACGCCATTACCATAATCATATGCATTATTAAATTCCAAACAGAAGATCCTACCATTGTTTTGCATGAGCCTTTACACAAAGATGACATTATAAACAAAAAAAGGAAGTCCCTGCCTCTCCCAAAACTTAAGTCAGCAAAGGCATTAAAGGCCAAGGCAGTCCTGAAGGGCATCCACAAAAAAGAAACACATTTTTATTTGTAAGCATACAAAATAAAGAAAAAGAAGATACGCACAGTACTCACCTTCTGTGGCCTAAGACTCTAAAACTCCGAAGGCCACCCAAATAGCCACAGAGGAGTGGCCCCAGGAGAAACAAGCTTGACCTCTATGCCATCATCAAGTTTTCTCTGATCACTGAGTCACCCATGAAGAAGATGGAAGATAACAACGTATTTGTGTTCACTGTGGATGTCAAGGCCAACAAGCACCAAATCAAATAAGCTGTAAAGAATTCGTATGACATGGAGCCAAGGTCAACATCTTGATAAGGCCTAATGGAGACAAAAAGTTCTATGGTTGACTTGCTTCTGATTATGATGCTTTGGCTATTGCCAACAAAACTGGGATCATTAAACTGAGTCCAGGTGACTAATTCTAAATATAATTTTTTCTCACCATTAAAAAAATTTCTAAAAAAAATAAAATTTCTAAAAGGAAGAAAAAGAAGTATACAAATAAAAATTTATTTCTTTGAGATGGCTTTTTTTTAAATCATCCCCATCTGTTAACAAAATTAGGTTTTCCCTCTATTTTATGTATTTTATTTTATGTCACTGTTGGTTATATATCTATCATCCAATAGACTCTGTAGTTTCTAGTATGGGATCTTTGCAACTTTATGAGACAGTATAGTATTAGCCTGTAAAGTTGTTCCACAAATGTTAAGAAGTGACATTGATGAGAAAATTGCAAGAATTTATCCATGTTAGACATTCTTCAAGTATTGACTATTTCAAATTTCACAAAGGGTCTCATAGTAACTATTCTTTTAATTGAGAACTCTTTTAATCTTTACAATAATCTGTGGCTCTTGTTCTACAATAAAAGAGATTGATACTCAGGTTAATTAAGTTGCCTGTAGTTACCTCAGAAGTCTGTAGCCAAGTGAATACAGAGTTGAGCTGCCAATGCAAAACAGGCAGTCTGAATCCACCAGCTGCTTCACAGGTAAAGACAGGGAGTCTCCTTCCATATGATTTAAAACTTCTGATATCCCACTGTAAGGTCAGAAAGTACATGTGATTACTTATTGATCCAGACAGGAGGAATACCAGGTCAAATGAACTAAAATAAGCAAAAATGTAAAGACTGTAAAATAGAAGAATGTTGTTGCTGTTATGTGGCATCAAATCAACTACACTCATCGCAGCACTATGAAATGAAGAGCAAAAGTGTGCCCTATTTTGCGCCATCCTCATGATCTCCCACATAGGAGAGGCTTCCTCTCTCTGAATCTTTCTTAGAATGATGTTTTTTCCAAGGAGGAGCTCCTCCTGACAAGATGCCCAAAACAGTTGAGACACATTTCACAATCTTTTAGTTATACTTCCTTCTAAACAGACTTGTTGGCGAATCATGACATAATCAGTACCGTTTTCCAACACAACAGTTCATCTTCTTTCGTTGCCATTACCCACTGTTGTCCTTTCAGATGCATAGGGAGCAAATGAAAATACCTTCGATCAGGAGCACCTTAGGGTTTAAATTGGCATCCTTGTTCTTAAGCACTTTGGAGAAGACCCTAACTGCAATACATCTTTTGCTTTCTGGACTACTATGAGTGCTGATTGAGTTCAAGTAAAATAGAATCCTTGACAACTTTAATCTTTTCTCCATCTCTCATGATGGTGCCTATTAGTTCAGGGGTGAGAATTTTTGCTTTCCTGTTGTTGAAATGTAACTTAAAACTGAATTTGATCTTCTCATACTCTTTGATCTTCTGCAACAAGTGTCCCAAATCATCATCATTTGGTCCAAGGGAAGGCTATTGTAGGCTGAGTTCTTCCTCCAATCCTAATGCCACTTTCTTCTTCATACAAAGTATAGTTTCTTGAACGATTTGCTCAGCATACTGACTGAAAAGGAAACAAGAGAGTATACAACGCTGATGAACACTTGTCCCTATTTTAAACCATGCTTTGTTGATTTTGTTCTGTTTGGACAACTGATTCTTGGGTCTATCGATAGGGCTCAAACAAGAACAATTAAATCTTCTAAGATTCACATTCTTCTCAATGTTACTCATAATTTGTTATGACCCATAGTAAAATGCCTTTGCATAATCAATAAAACACAAGCAAGAATCTTTGTTATTCTCTATTTTCAGCCAAGATCCATCTGATATCCATTGATATCCTTTGTGCCATTCCCTCTTCTGAATTCAGCTTCAAATTCTAGCAGTTCTCTGTCAATGTATGAGCCATTTCTGAATAACCTTCAGCAAGATTTTACTTGCATGTGATAATAATGACATTGTTCAAAAATTTCTGTACTCTGTCAAATTGCATTCAGTGGGAATGAGAATATGCATGTGATAATAATGACGTTCAATAATTTCTGTACTCTGTTGAATTGCATTCAGTGGGAATGAGAATATGGATCTCTTCCAATTTTCCTGCCATATGCTAGTGATCCCATCAGGGCTGCACGTGTTCATTCAAACACATTTCAAATGGTAGTTCATCAATTTCTGGCGTCTTTCTTTTTTTTTTTTTGGCAAGTTGTGCTGTTCATCTTGGATTTCGTCCTGTGTTATCACTGATTGTTGATGATATGTTGCTTTCTGAAGTGGTTCAGTGTCAAACAATGATTTTTTGGTACAGTGACTGCGTTTTAATTCTCTTTTACTGCTTTCTGCTTTTGCCCATAGAATCCTTCAGTACTGCAATTTAAATAGAATAAATATAAACAAATTTATAGGAGTTTGAGAAGATGGCATAGATGAGATCCTTTTTATAGATAATCCTAATTTAATTAGTAGCAATAAATAAGAGTAATGCTACAAGAAGAGAGACCCAGTATATTTAATGAACAGCAAGATGGCGACTGAGCTGAAAAACGTTAAGATCTGTCAGTCAGTCACTTAACAAATATTTACTGAGTATATACTCTTGCCCAGTATGGTAAAGTAAACTTGGAGGGAAAGTTTGAGACAAAAAAAGGTAAAGCAAACAAAACAAAAAACCACAAGAGCCCTGTATGTCAACATAAAAATCTGTACATAAATAAGCACTATTAGGTTGCCATTAAAGATGAGTGAGTGAAGTTTAAAGTATTTGTATTGGACTTTAAAAATATAAATAAATGTATCCGTGAACAAGAAAGCTATCCTTCAGAAAAGAAATAGTGTAGGCTTATGAGTTTAGTTGGTTACTATAGTGTTTTATGTGTTAAGTAGTAAGTCTTCACTCAGACCCTCCCATAAAAATCAGAAAGCCCTGTCTTCGGAGAAAGTTCATAATTTAACACTGCTAAACCCATCAGAGAAAAGTTACAGAAGAAATCAGCACCCCAACAAAAGTATCAAAGCAGATGACACACCTTCAGGCATAAATTCTTCTATTAAAAAGAAGGGAGGAGTATTATGTATTTTATTTTTATAAAAAGTTATTTTACAATTATCTATTACTAATATCACATTTTCAGTGTGAAAATATTGCATAGTAACTTTCTGACTGCTAACAAATACACAATATAACTTTAAAGTTACTGACTTCTCAACATTTGAGTTAGCATTTCTTATCCAAATGTGGAATTGCAAAAGACCGTTAATAATCTCAAAAGAAACTATAAAAATGGCACCCAAGAAAAAATTACTCCCTTGTATTAAATCTAGAATTTTTAAAATTACATATAATCAACTTATCTGCAATATAATGAGCTGTCTATATGTGATTCGCAGTGTTAAAATGATTTCTCCTCTCTGAAAACCAAGAGCGCTCCTGCTAAAAGTGTAAAATGAGATTTCATCTACTTGCAACTCCGTGTTCTCACAGTTGAACTGTCACAGCATGAAAACATTCCCCTACTGGTAAAGCTTTAGATAGCTATTTCCCTTGTGAAAGAGTGTAAAAGGAACTGAAAGAGTTATTGACAATTCATACAGTATCCCATAAACCATTAGACTACAGCTAAATAAGGACAATATTTTACCAGTGAAGGGAGAAGGCCCAACAATGCCTTAAGTGACTGTTGGCTTCTGTGAGTAGAATGCAAATGTCTAAAGAGCAGTCTACCAATCTTATTACAAACAAAATTATACAAGAATCTAATTATACTATAAGAAGTCTATTTCTGAGTTCTGTCGGTAAGAAAAAGGTTAGTGAAAACTACCCTGAAGATCTCTTACGTTATTAAAAAATATTTCTCATGAACATAAAAATGTAATGAAAAGTATCAGTCTAATTCTTCATTAATGTTGTGTTTACTATAATTACATACCACTGCATTCACTAATTTCAGTATAGTTTAATGATATAAACGTACAGTTATGTAACCATTAACACAATCTTAATTTTAGAACATTTCCATCACCTTAAATAAATTATTTTCTTGATCAAAGATGTTTCCATAATTCACGGAAATTATTGTCATCATAAACGTCTATATATTCAAACACATACATATTTAAGTTACTGACTTAAGCTAGCTCTAGGTGCACTTTAATGACCTTTATAATCAATCCTCTACTTTGGCACCAAGAAGAAAATGTTCAGGTGCTTTCTCTGAAAGTTAAACCATTTTAAGGGCTAAGTTATGGCACATTGTCTTGGAAAGAAATTAATTATATTTTTGTTGGTAACACATTTCAGGCTGTTTACACAGCTGACATTTCTCAGCTGTACTCAATTCATGCCCTAAGCTGTGAAGATTATCTTGTTTTGTAGCAGATGCCTCCACTTGAGTGATTTCAACAATATAAAACACTACCGCCTGTAACAGTGTAGATTACAAACACCACTTTCTGAGTTATATACAGACCTAAATGAAAGAAAGGTTTTATGGCATTTATTTGGATAGAACCTCTTCAGAAGACTACAGTTATAAAAGCCATTTTTGCCAGAACTCAAGCACTGGAGCTAGCAGATCTGGTATGGCACCAATTTAAAGCAGCTTGGCCCTAAACATCTTTGTTGTATCAAATCATACAGCTCAAGGCAACATCCTGCAAATGTGGCAACATTTGCTCTGGGGAGGTGTGGGTAGGCACCACTTCACAGGTTTTAGGACAAGGTGCAAATATGAATAATGAGGCAAAAGAATCAAGCTTCTTAATGGGGATTCCCTCTAGTCTTTCCTGTGATTTAGATAGGGCACTAGATAGCATGTGAGTTCTCAGTATTCTTATTTTCCTAAAGAAACAGCATTATAGCGCTTTGGTTTAAAAAGAGAGAGAGAAAAAAAAAACACACCAAAAAATCCACTCTATGTTCCAAAAATACATTAAAGATGACCCACAGAAAAGACTTTTTTCAAGGATGGTAATCACAGGGTCGCAAAATCTGATAGGCTGAGGTAAAGGAAATGGGAAAAGTCTGATGTGAAAAACAATGCATACGAACTTTGTAAGTAAACCAGTATAAAATAAAAATTTTATTGAAATTTATTAAATATTATTTTTTAAAAAACTGTAAACATAATTAAATATATTGGCATAAAGGACTATGCAACCAAATTTTTTCCCCTTACTTCATTACCATTTGCCTCTTATAACTTGTACTTCATAAGCCTATTTCTGTCACAGCTTTAAACAGGTTTAAACCAGTTTAGTCATAACCTCCAGAGTGAAATTGGAAAGAAGAGACATTCTAAAAATTTTGTGAAATTAAATTTAACCAGAATGGAAAAAATTATGGGACAATGCTATGGAATGGGAGACCTGGAAGACACGCAAGTAGCTCCTTCTGGAGCCTGATGTGGGAGACTGGTGTTACTGTGAGAGATGTGGAAGCAAACACAAACTCCGAGTGGTGCCATATTTGAAGAGGATGCTGCTGTTTTCAATTCTGCTGGTCAAGAGATTTGGTTGCTATGCAACCCACATGCTGTCCTTGTTTTCTCAGCAGATTTTTTTCTAGGAGAGTTTTGATGTGTAATTTTTTCTATTACAATTATCATTCTGATTCATCCACATTTTACAAATGTGAGTCTGTTTTAGTTTCACTTCACCAATCATGACAGAAGTTGGATGAACTGGTCAGAAGGCCCGATTTCATAGAAATGTGAGGTCCAAGAGTAATTACATTTTCCAGATCTATGAAGCCACACATCTTTGGACTTTCTGTGTTACCTATGTCCTAGTTCTTAGACCAACTATTTTTGCTTTTAGTTTTTTAACAGATGTCTAAAAGCAAATTTAAAAGCTGAAAGAACAGTGTAATAATTTTAAAAGATGTATTTACCCATCACCATTAAGTGATCATAGATGGCCAATCTGGATTTATATATTCCCACTGATTCTCTCCTCCCCCAAAAGTTATTTTGAAGCAAATCTCACCATCTATGTTATTTAATATAAACTAGTCAATTCTTCATCATCCTCATTTTCAGAAGTATCTTACTTTTAATCATAATACTCCTTTTTATTATCTACTAAAACTCTAAAACTGTATATATATTGTTGCCAATCCTCAAAATAATGGTACAAAATATTAAGGGAAGTGAGATTCAAAAACACTGTGGCATTATTAGATCTTATTTTCTTTACTAATGCTATTATATTTTTGCAGGAAATTGTTAAAGCAATGCTAGTAACTTCTGTCTTCATAATGCAAGTATCATTTATAAACATTATTTTTGCAAAACCAAATTTCATATATTTTCTATCAAATTCATCATCCCAACAAAAACAACAAACAGCAACCTATTGCTATCAAGCTAATTCCAAGATATAGTTATGGAACATGAAATAGGGTATCTAATAATTAAATTATTTTGTTTCTCATTTCACAAAGTTAGACTGAGTGAATTTAGTAACAAAGGTGAGAATCTCACCACCAGCAAAGGAGTGATTGTAGTGCATTTCCTTCAGGTTCAGAGATACTTGCTACATTCGGGTAAGGATCTACACAAGAGCAGTATCAGCCATAGGAGAGACCGACATGAGACAAAGTTGACCGGAAAGTACCTCCCCATTGTGTCAGAGCCAGGAGCCTTTGTACAAGCATGCTGGAGGCCTATGACTTACGCTGTGAGTCTACAGGAGGAAGGGCCTGTGAGCATGCTTGGGAAGTTGTTGGACTAAGGAAATGAATCCTGTAGCCATGCTAAACTATAACCTATTAACTTCTCTAATACTCTCCATAACTATGGTTATGTATGGTTACAGTATGGTTCTGTGAGATCTCTGTGACAGCGATTCAATAGATTTTGGGCCCTGTACTAGAGTAGGATAAATGCTCCTGGTGGTGTAATATGCCATCAAATCAACTATAATTCATAGAGACCCTTTCTATAATAACTCTGATGCTTGCCCTATCTTGAGCCCATTTCACTACTTTCAACTTGTATTCACCCATTTCCCCATTACTATGTCAACCCATTTCATCTGGAAATCTTTCTCTCTTGTGCTGACCCTTAACCCTTCCAAGTATGATATGCTTTTCTAAGGACAGGACTATACACCTACTTGGCCATGTGCCCAAAGTATGTGAGATGGAGTTTCAAAAAATTCTTGAGTCCAAGGAGCATGTTCTTTTCACCTTCAGGAAGATAGACCTGTTTGTTCTCTTGGCAGTCCATAGTATTTTCAAGACTCTTCTCCAACACTACAACTCAAAGGTATCAATTCTTCTTTCATCATTCTTAGTCACTGTCTAGCTCGCTGATGCTTAGCAAGTAATTAAGACGACCACGGCTCAAATCAGGTACACATTAGTCTACAGACTGACATCATTGCTCTTTAACACTGTAGAGACTTGGTACAGAGACTCTGTGTACTCCTTCCATCTTCTTTTTTTTTTATTTTAAAAATTTTTATTATTATTAATTTCAATGAACATGTACAGAGATTTTGGAATTCCATTCATTCATTGTTGCACTTTTCTCACCACCTACCCCACCCCCAGTTTGCTCCTGTCCTTGAAAAGCAAAAGACAAACTCCTTCATTGGTACACAATCCCCTCCCCGACCCTGCACATCCGCACCCCCACCCCAAGAATACTCCAGTCTGCAACCCTCATCTTTTTGTAATGGTTCCTAGATTATTCATTATTCTGCACATAGCATCCTTCAGTAATGCAACGTGAAACAATACAAGCAGTATGAACAGTGCTGGAATTAGAAGATAATTCCTACTTAGGTAAAGGAGCTTGGAGGCCATTTCTGACTTTCTAGGGATTGGTTCTGAGGACAACAGTAAAATAGGAGAGTTTCAAAAACTATAATCATAGAAGATGTAGGCTGTCACATTTTTCTCATATGTAATGGGCAGTGGTTAAAACAACTGACTTCTGAGTGGTAGCCTCAATACTGTGATATCAAGGGTCCTTCTCTATTTCTTAGTCATAGTCAACTGGGCGAGAATTCTTACAATTGCACAATGATCAAATAGTTAACCAAAAGGCTGGTAGTGTTAACTCATGCAGTAACTCACTGAAAACAAACTTAAAAAAAAATAAATTACATACTAAAAAAATCCTATGGAGCACTTCTAGACTCTATGGCATCTAACAACAACTAAAATATCATTTTAACAATGATAAAATCAGTTTTTTAAGAATAAATATAAGTTTTGAGCTCTACTCCCACGTCTCTGATCCAACATGAGCTGATATGGCGTGAGATGTGGATCCCGCTTCAGCTTTCTGCAGTTAGTAGTCCAGTTTTGCCAACACCATTTGTTGAAGAGACTGTGATTTTCCCATTTGATAGGTTTTATCTCCTTGTTGAATATCAGTTGACAATAGAGAACTGGGTTAATTTCTGAGTTCTCAATTCTGTTGCATTGGTCTATGTGCCTGTCCTTGTACTAGTAACATGTTGTTTTGGTTACTATCACTGTGTAATAGGTTTTGAGATCAGGGTGCTATGTCTCCCACTTCATTTTTGCTTTTCATTAAGTGCTTTGCTTATTCAAGGTATCTTTCCTCACCAAATAAATTAGATCTTCTTGAAAAATGAATATGGTATCTGTATTGGGATTGCATTGAATATGTAGATTGCTTTTGGTAGGGTTGTAATTTTCAGAATATTGAGTCTTCCTATCCATGTAAAGGGCAAGCTTTTCCATTTCTTTAGGTCTCTGTGTCTTGCAGAAATGTTCTGCAGGGTTTTTTTATGCAGGTCTTTTGTGGCTCTAGTTATGGTCCTCCCAAATATCTCACTTTGTGGCTGGCAAATTATACCATTTTGTAAATGGTACTGCCTTTTTGGTTCTCTTTGTTACTGCAGAGGAATCCCACTGACTTTTTTTTTTTCTTCCCACTGACTTCTGTCTTTAATCTTGTATCCTCCCACACTACTAAATTGGTCCACTAGGTATAACAGATTTTTTGTTTAGTTGGCTACCTGCACAAAGCTGAAACAGGATTCACATCACGCACCATACACAAAAATCAACTCAGGGTGGATCAGAGACCTAGGACTAAAACCAAAACCATAAAGTTAATTAGAGACAAACTGGGATCAAGCTTAGACAGTCTAGTCTATGGTATAGACTGTCAAATACAGCCAGAAAGGCACACTCTGGAGAGGATAAAATTGATGAATGAGACCATCTAAACATTAAATCCCTGTGTGCATGAAAATCTTTTCCCAACAGAGTGAAAAGACAACGTATTGTCTGGGAAAAACATTTAGCAAAACCATTTCAGACAAGGGTCTCATATCAAAAGTTTAGAGAATCCCACAAGGCCTCCACAGGAAAAAGCACAATTACAAAATGGGCAAAAGATAGGAAAAGAATTTATACAGAGGATGATATTCAGATGGCCAACAGACTAATGAAAAAATGCTCAAAATCACTGGCATTAAGAAAGATGCAACTCAAAACCACAATGAGATTACCATTTCATCCCATTAGAAGTAGCAAAGTTAACAGGACAGCAAGCAATAAATGTTGGAGAGAATGTGACAAGATGGGAACTGTTGGTGGGATTGTAAAATGGTACACTCTATAAGAGAGTTTGGTACATCCTCAAAAAGAGGAAACAGAAAGTCGATACGATTCATTCATTCCACTGCTTGAAATGTTGCTGTTAATATGTCGTCGAGTCGCTTGCGACTCATAGTGACCCTATGTACAAGAGCCCTAAACCCTGCTCTATCTGGTGCCAACCTCACTATCTGTGACACATCTACTCCCATTACCCCAATCACTGAATCGATCCATCTCATTGAGGATAATCCTCTCTTGTGCTGTCCCTCCACTCTCCCAGACATGGATGTCCCGCTCCAAGGACTGGTTCCTCAACTGCTTGGAATATACCCTGAGAAAATGAAACTGAGGCACAAACACAGACTTGCACACCAAATATTCACAGCAGCGTTACTCACAGTTGCAAGGACATGGAAACAGCCCAAATGACAACCACAATTGAATGGATTAAGAAATTATGGTACATTCACACAATGGATTACTATGTAGCATGCAGGTACAATAATTTTGTAAATTACTACCTAACTTGGGAGGGAATGGAGAGCATTATGCTAAGTGCACTAACTCAGTCCTATACAGACAAATACTGTATAAGACCATTATCGTAGAATGTGTATAAGGATCCAAGGGGGAGGGGGGAGCAGACAGGTGAAGATGGGGGACGCAAAGGGGTTAGGATGGGCGGAGGGGTGGGAGGTGGTAATCATAGGGCTGCACAATTTGATGAGTGGAGAGAGGAGTGGGTAAAAGAAATGGGAAAGATCCAGTGTGAAAAATGAATTTTTTAAGTAAATTTGTATAAAATGAATATTGTATTAAAAAAATGTAAGTGGCTGCACAAATGACTTTGATAGTGCTAATTTTTAAGTTTTGCTCTTTTTTTATTATTTGAAATTTCATAATCCAAATATTATTTGCCAAAGGTATAATCTCAGATCACAGATAAATTAGACTAAAAACATCATCTACATAATCAATTTATCTAAATTTATTTCTTCCACAAAGTATTCATTTGTGGAGTGATGGCAATAAAAGGGGAGAAGTGCATATTATCTAGACAAAACCAGAATATTTACTAGAATAGAGGAAAAGCTAATTACATTTTTGTCCATTATCATTCTATGAATATTTGTTAGTATGTTTGCAAAGATCTAATTTTTTTGTGGTCTTAATCATTTGAAAAATTGCATTTAGCCTTAGGATACTCAAAAGTTATTTATTTTTTTAAAAGGTTAACTAATTAGAACAATCAAGATGATGGGTCAAAGTGGAATAAGATTTACTATCTTGGCTGTAGAATGGAACTGAGAAGAGAGAAGAAAGGTGTTACAATTTACAATGGAAAAATCATTAAAAATTAATACACTACCACATAAAAATGGCAGGTTTAATCCTTTCTTCCCCTCAATGATTTTTCCCGCCTCACTGAATTTTACAACTGTTAAAAGTATAGGTATATTATAAAACAAAGTGTTATTAGTAGTATATAGAAAACCTACCTATTTTTAAAAGATCAGTCTACTATGGGAACTAATTTTCAAATAATAATTTTATAAAATAACAAGTAATTTTATTATTTCATTTATTTAAATAAATAAAAATTATAAAATCATTTAAATAATTAAATTATAATTTAAAATGCTAGTTTCTTTCCCCTCAATGAATTTTAAATAGTTAAAATTATAGGCATATTATAAAAGAAAAGGTTATTAACATTATATGGGAAACGTACCTATTTTTAAAAGATTAGTCTACTACGAGAACTCATTTTAAAAAAAATTAAGTAGATTCTAGTGTAGCTACTTAGAAGAAAATATTTTTTTGTTGCAAAAAACCAAGTTCCTGTCACAGATAAAAATAACAATAATGACAGAATGCTAATTTGCAAGTCATGATGATGTCTGTTTCGAAAGGGAATCATATCATTAAATGTTTTATTATTATGTTACTTGGTTTTACATTCACAACAATTATTTGACAGTACATTCAAAACATCTGGTTCTGCTCACAATCACAGTCTATTAAAACTGTAAGGGAGCATGATATTAAATGAAAAACTGTCACTTACTGAGTCATCAGTGGCAGAAGCTGGCCAACCCTCCCATAATTGATGGCGAACAGGAATACTTGTAAGGTCATACACATTTCTCTTTACCTAGTGAGAAAGAGACAGCACAATTAAAATAGACTTCTACATTATTTATTTGACACACATTGATTTTTTCCCTCTGTTTTCTAATACAGCAAAAATTAGAATTTGACGTTAAGGAATCATAAATCAGAGAAACAAACATAAGGTAAATTTAAAAGCATGATTTTCAATGAAGGATAGATGAAATAATGTTTCAAGAAACACTCCTTATTCTCTCCTTCTTACCCTTTTCCATCATTATTAAACTTCTTGCTAACTTCAAGTTTCTTTTCAGTCAAGAATCTCCAGGAGTTCATCTAGGACGGATTACGATGGTCAATTTTTATTCTTTCTCTTTTTTAATTTTTAAGATAACTTAAAATGTGCAATGACTGAAAGAAATATAATTTTCAGTTCCCATGTGGGAGAGAAAAAGGTGGTAGCTAGGGAAATGCAAAGAGGAAGAACCTTACATTTTCTTAATATTTTGATGTATGTTTAAATACATAAAAACATAATATAGGGGAGCTCTGGTGGCCTAGTGGCAAGAAGTTGCACTGCAATCCCAGAGGCGCACGGTTCGAATCCACCAGATGTTCTGTTGAGGAAGGAGGGGAAAATCTCCTCCTGTATCAGTCAGATCTGATTTGACAGCACACACACACACAAATAATAAAATAAAAACCAAAACAAAACATAATATATAAGAGGTATGAAATTGGAAACCATCACAAAGAAACATATATTTTATGTTTCTATTTGTATAAAATATAGCATATACTGTAGTGTCCTTTTGTATACTATTTTCAGCCTTTTTTAAAAAAGAAACTAAATTAAAATTTAATTTCAAGGGAACTCTGGTGGCCTAGTGGGGAAGGAGATACACTGCCAACTGAAAGGCAGCTGAAGCCACCAGTGTTCCACAGAAGAAACATGGGCAAACTCCTCCCATGCAATTTAGCTCTGAAAATAAACTATGATGGGGCAATTATAAGTCAGGTCCAACTCTATGGCCTATAACAACAAAATAATTTCTATTTTAAATGCTTTTAAATAATTGTATCCAGTATGTATTATTGCTTTCTATGAAGATGGCGCTGAAAGCAAAGAAGGAAGCTCCTGCCCCTCCCAAAACTGAAGCCAAAGCAAAGGCATTAAAGGCCAAGAAGGCAGTCCTGAAGGGCATCCACAGCTATAAAAAAAAAGATCTCCATGCTCCCCACCTGCCGGCGGCCTAAGATGCGGAGACATCGAAGGCAGCCCAAATACCCCCTAAAAGAGCGCCCCCAAGAGACACAAGCTTGATCACTATGCCATCATCAAATTCCTCTGACCACTGAGTCAGCTATGAAGAAGATAGAAGATAACAACACACTTGTGTTCACTGTGGATGTCAAGGCCAACAAGCACCAAATTAAACAAGCTGTAAAGAGGCTCTGTGACACTGATGTGGCTAAGGTCAACACTTTGATAAGGCCTGATGGAGAGGAGAAGGCCTATGTTCGAATTGCTCCTGACTATGATGCTTTGATGTTGCCAACAAAAATTGGGATCATCTAAACTGAGTCCAGTGGGCTAATTCTAAATATAAATTTTTCTCACCAAAAAAACCCCAACCCAATATGTTTACGGCATTGAAGTCTATCGGGGAGAGAATAGTCTAAAAGTATTATATTTTAGGGCATTATTTTTATCGTAGGAGTATGCAATGAGGGTTGCACAGTGGATTATATTTGGGGGAAGGGGTTGGGGTTGGGGAGGTGTGGGGGGGATTGTGTACCAATGAGGGAGTTTTTCTTTTGCTTTTCAAGGAGAGGAGCAAATGGGGGGGAGGGTTTGTGCGGGGAGAAGGGTGCAACAATGAATGAATGGAATCCCAAAATCTCTGTAGATGTTCACTGAAATGAAAAATAAACAACCTAAATTAAAAAAAAAAAAAAACAAAAGAAAAAAACCCAACCCTCTGTTACTTCAGTTTCTCTTCTAAATAGTTTTTATTAATCCTATTTCATCTTTCATTAACAAATAGAGGCAATGAATTTGCACAAGTAGAGAGCATCCATTTTAACTCATTAACACGCTATTACCATCTTTACTGTAACAAATGAAGTTAGCACTGAAATGTTGCACGCAGTATGTTCTAACAGGATTTTGGTATGAAAAAATTAGGAGCATTCACTCATGTTTTAAAAATACAAAGGTCTAAAGTATCATGTCCAATTAAAGCATTTTGTATTACATTACCTTTATTTTACTTAAACACATCTAAGTTATCCTTCTAGTGAAATAGAGAAACAAATTCACTAGGGAAGGGAGTGAGTAAAAGCACAACAACATGGAACCCAATCTAATTTTATCTCTAATGTACACCTGTGAAAAAAGATTTTGTAAATGAAAACTGAGGAGCTTGGATCATGGCTTTATTCCAACTCAAGTGAAAACAACAGGGTGGTTTTTTTTTTCCAAAGCTTCTTAAGAATGGCTAGTCTATCATGGAAATAACATCAAGTTCAGATAATTTGTATAAGACATTATCAAATCAACAATTTTACCAAATATTCACTTCTTATTATAACCACCAATCGAGACTTTCTTAAGAGTTGTTAAGGAAAAAGGTATCTTAGAAATTCAAAGTGTCAAAGAGGCAAAGGAGAGAAGAGGGGCCTATGAAGACATTTTGGCAATAAGGGAAAAAAATTGCCTTTCATTAAGAGTATATTTAAATTATGATACCAAGATGCACCAAGCTTTATCAGCTAATATTTTTTTAAAAGCAGGAAAAGTAATTACATCACTGGAAAGAAGGCAAGTCTACATCAGTACTGAGAGTCTACAGAAATATTCTTACGTACATAAACAAATAACTTTCTAATGGAATTCTTTAAATTCCACATTCATTCCAAAATACAACAAAATGGCATTATGAAATAAACAGTATTTTTCTTCTTTCATTAACTTATCTGTAACTACACAGAATTGAATAACATTCCTTTGCTATTCTAAGCCTGAAAAGCATGTCCTGGCTATGGTGTTATGTTGGTATAAAGCACAACGCCAGACTGATGTGCTAAACAAAAGTGATCAAAGTTAGAGTAAAGTTAGCCACTGCACAAGTATTTGGCTTCATTGTTCTCCCTACAATGACATTTGTTAAGCAACTTGTCATAGAATAAACTGGTTAATGCCAATAGGGGTTGGCTGAGAGGGCACCATGTAAAGCATATTAGACTAATGTTTTATTGTTCTAACACAAAAGCTAACATCGGCTGAGTATTTTCAGAATAAGCTAAAAGAATCTTCTGTTAAATCACAATCACTAAACAACAATTTAAATGAAAACAAACTGGTTTGTCACAATTAATCCTGCCCTTAGCAATGCTGTGATTATAGGCAGATTTTACTTTTAGGGTACACAAGTAGTAAAACAGCAAAAGCTCAAAATGAAGGTGGCATTTTCTAAAGGAGACATAAAAACTTAATGACTCTATCAGTAAATCTTTCACCTTTAAGTAAATATTTTTAAGTCTCAATCCTACAGAAAATGAGAGCCAGAGAAAGAATACAAAATTAATGCAAAGAAAGAATGAAAAGATAGTACTGTAGGAAAATAGTCATCCATAAAATGTTATAGATGAATTTACAGACATCATTCATCAGAAGGACTAAATCTTCTCAGAGAGGCAGGAAGAAGGAAAAAATTGAGAGCACTAGATCTGAAAAGCAATGAACACACACACACACACACACACACACAGAGTTACCATGGCTTGTCAAGCCCAGCTTCTATTATTGTGCTGCTTCTGATGGAGTTTCATCTTTTAGAGAACTTGTGTTAAATTCTAGCTAAGAGCAAGTGGCACTTCAGAGGGTAATATTTCCTAAGTGTCGTTTTTACATGATCAGCCTTGGCTCAAGATCATGCTGAATCTTCATAATCTTCTCATTTCTTGTTTTAATTTAAGCTTTAAATTTATGGGGTTTCAGAATGCTAAACTATGCAAATGTTTCAATTAGTTCTGATAAAACGGAATAAATGCTTCGATTACCAGTCAAAAATTAAAATCGTGTTACTTGTATTTGAATTAAGAGTGCAGTATTGACAAAATATTCAAGTACTTTAGACTTCCTAAAGAAAAAAAGATTTAAATTTTTCCCGTTACTTCAATTGCTTTTGATTAAGAAAAAAAATTATAAATCAGACTAATTAAAATAGTACAGAATTAAGATGGTACTATTTTCCATCATTAATAAGCTTTTGATTATATACTAAAAAAACAAAGCAATCACTTTAAACATCATCTTTCCTTAACGTCTGTGAAAATGTCAAGACTACACACAGCACTTGTGAAGATTATTATGAACTGTTCCATATAGTCATACATAAGATAAGCATCTCCCCGAATTTTTAGGTCTGACACAAAGACTTTAATGTAATTAATAAGAATTTTAAAGTAATAATTATTAGGAAAGATTTTTTAAAAATACAGGTAATTGTTCTCAAAGAGAACATTTAATTTTTTTTTATTGGTTTGCTTACAAAGTTCGTATACATTTGTTTCACACTATTCTTCATTCACATTGTGTTTCATACAATCATTCTCACACATTATGTTTTGTAAAATAAATCACCATTGGACCTTGCCCATAATTATTCTGTATTTTTGCCTGGATTTTTCCCCACCCCCCCTCCTTCCACCCACCAAACTGTGCAATCTTGTGATTTCACTCACCCCCACCCATCCTTAGAACTCCTCCCCTCTTGAGTTTCCCATACATGTTTTAGTAGTTATAGGAAAGATATCCCAAATGATTTTTTTAGCAATAACAACTAAAATTATACACAAACTAGATCATTGCCCATATAAAATCACTCCTTATGACCTAATGAAGACATTTTAACCATCATTCATGCATTATCCAAGTGACAGTAAACCTTAAGAATGGGGGAAAGTAAAAAAGTCTGAGGTGCTTTGGTACACACAGTGAGGGGAAACTAATTACATGTACAGTCCTACTGTCCAGCTATAGAAATGTGGGTAAGTTGGTGGAATTTCCATGAGTCTTACTCGGTCTCAGAAGGGAATGTTAGCACAAGATCACTGTTAACACAAGACCAGTGCTAACAGTGAAACTTATGATTTTATGAGAACACTGGATTTCATTTTAAGAAAAGTAAAAGAATAAGTAAATGTGTACGGCATGTAATGAGGGAAAGTTTAAAACCAGGAAGGCTAGAAATTGTAGAAATACAAACAGTAGAGAGTTATTAAATTTAACAAAGACTCAAAAAGGAAAACTGCCAATATTTTCAGGTGAGAAATATATTTTTCCCCCTGAAAAAAGTCTTAGTTTTCATTAAATTTTTAAAGCCCAATTAATTAATAGTTTGTTTCTCTATAACCTTTGTGAGGCCTGATTTTTTTCAAAAAGCTTGTCACATTGGTTTCCCAAGTAACTAATCCACAAACAAAATTTTATCAGTGAGGAGAGGACATCACTTTGCTAGAATGCTACTAAATGTCATAATTTATATATTCTATTAATTTATTAATACTTTTTTTAGAAAAATGAAATCTGGCCGCAGCCACTGAACCATTTGCATATAGCCAAAAAAATTTAAAAAAATGTCTTTGCCACTGACTTAGAATAGCACTTTCTCTCTGTCAAGCACGTTTGTTTATAGATTTTTTTAAAAAATACACTGTGTCAAAATGACAATCCTTCAGTATAGATATCCACCTTTTCTCTTATCAGTCACAGAACAAAAAGGCTTTTGGTCACAGAACCCAGGCTTTTCTGAAATTGAAATACATCAAACTTTAAACTCCAAACACCTTACGCTATACCAAATGACGCTCTGTGAAAGAGGTTGCCAAATAATACTGCATTCAACAAAGAAATGTGTTTCTGTGTGTGTCCATGGGTATGTGTACTGTGTAAATCAGTCTATGGAAGATAAACTATGCTGACTTCCACTTTCCTTTCAATCACTGGTTCCCTGAAAGCTTAGCAGTTAAGAAACCAATCACTTGGTTTATACAGGGTTTTGAATATGAACCTCTTATCCAAGATTATTTTTGTTGTTATCTTTTTATACATACTGTACAGGCACTGAAGTTGCACATAGATTTTACCAAGACTGAAGTTAAAGCTCTCCTAAAAACCCTCCCTAAACAAAAAAAGCTTGAAACCGGATGGTGCAGGGGGAATGAGAAGGTGGCATCAGTAATCAAATGTTAATTAGCAAGCTTATTTTTTTCCTTCCCCCAGGGTTGGCCTGTGTTGGAGAATTCAAATCAGAAATCAATGCTCCAAGTGTTTAACTATTACCTCTTCTCATTAACCATTTAATAGAGCAAGCAATTCTCTCCATAAAAAAAAAATCACACAAAACCAACAACACTAACTTGAGACATTTCTTTTTTACAAATACTAGTTTTACATAAAACAATGAAAATGCTATTTCAAGCAAATTATAAAACTGAAGTTATTTTCAAGGAGGTTCTGAAATGACTACATTAGATTGGAAAAATTTTCTTCATTCTAATTGAATTTTTCATTATAACAAATGTTACTTAGTTTGGGATTTCTAATGTATTCAACTATTTAATTTCACATCTTATTTGCTTTGCAAGAAATTTCACAATTGGCATGTAGACAGATTAGACAATGAAAATAAAGCTAATGAAAGGTCGAAACATTCATTATATGGAAGGCATATAGTTGGAAATTACATCACAATTACCATAACAAATGATCAAGAATTTTTGAAATGTAATGCTCTCATTAGAAATATGGTTATACACATAATTTGCTATGCCAGAAGTTTAGTACGAGTGAAAAATGAGAGATTAGAATGGCAATGCTATATACCATATTTAACATACTTTGGGCATTTTGCTAGAAGGGACATATTGCTAGAGAGGTACATTATGTTGGGCAGGGTGGAGGGTCAGCGATGCAAAGGAAGACACAGTGACTTGACGCAATGGGTTCCTGTGTGTCAGAAAGTGTGAGGATGGCAAATGATAAAGAAGAGTTCAGATCTTTTGTTCATGGGATCGCTATGAGTCATACTCAATGGCACCTAACAACAATTATTATAAATTTATTGAAATGAATTCTCTTTCTTAATCCTCCTAAAATGCTAATAATACATTTATACGTGAACCAAGTTGAATATATTTTACAATTTAAAGGAGAATTAAGTGATTGCTAAAACTGCTTCTTAAGAAAAAGTTTACAGAAGGTATGGAAGTTATAAATTAATAAAATACAGGAACTGTTTATATAAAACAGTGATTCTCAAAATGTGGTGCTCACATCAGAAATTAAATCCCTTGTACCATGGACTCTTCTGAATCCAACTTGAATTTCTTTTTAAACTTTATTTTATTGTGATATTAACTTAAATTTACAGCAAAAGTGGATTTTCATTCATTCATTGGTGCACATTTTCTTTCCTCTTTCCCCCAACCAACTTACAATTCTTTTTTCTCTTGCACCTTTTCTTCCCTCCTCCCCAGCCCATCAAACAATGCACCCCTTGTTGCAGTGTTGTCATATGTATAATGCCTAATCCTCATCTGTAACAGAAGTGTTGTACAGCATTTGTCCTTTTGTTACCTTAAATATTTCACTCAGGATAATGTTCTCTGTGGGAGAAGTATGGAGCAATTTCCTCTCAAGCAATTAACTGCCTCTGAAAACGCACTGGAGGGTCAGCTATGAGTCAGTTCCGACTCCACAGTAAACAACACCAAATAATGTTGTTCAGGCTTTCCCATGCTGTGTAATGTTTTATAAATTTACTGTATTTCAATGCTGCATAATAATCCATGTGTGAATGTACCATAGTTTCCCAAGCCATTTGTTTGTTGTTGGGCATTTCGGTTGCTTCCATCTCTTTGCTATAAGGCAGCAATAAATGTGGGTGTACATTCATCTGTTTTTGGAGCCATAGCTCTGGTTTCTTTAGGGTATATTCCCAGTAGTAGATTTCCTGGGTCAAGTGACATATCTATTTCCAATTTTTTGGGAAAGCGCCAGACAGCCTTCCACAGTGGCTGTACCGTTTTACACTGCCAGGAGCAGTGAATAAAAGTTCTAATTTCTTCACAATCTTGCCAGCATTTGTTGTTCACAACCTGAATTTCCGGCAGGTCCAGGTTGATGTGCTGCACCAGCCATTTCTGAAAAATCTTCAGCAAGATGTTACTTGCATATAGCAGTAATGATATTGTTTGATTATTTCCACATTTTATTTGATCACAATTTTGGGAAGTGAGAATGGATAAAGATCTCTTGTTAAAACAAAACAAGGGAACGCTGCATATTTTAAAATCAGGAATGGTATGCATTTAACCTTATCTACTCAATTTGTATGCTGAGTAAATCATTAGAGAAACTGGCCTACCTGAAGCAGAATATGGCATCAGGTTTAGAGGAAGAATTACTAAACAACCTATGGTATGCAGATGACACAACTTAGCTTTCAAGTGAAGACTTAAAACACTGAAGAAGATCAAAGAGTACAACCTTGGAGAAGTGTGAAGAAATAAGAACAACCCTATTGTCAACCAAAGCTTGCTACATCCCCCAAGTCCAGCACCTGTGTGCCCTGACTTATCAAACCCACACCCAAGAGCAAGGTTCAATGGGAACTTAACAGAGATAAAATGAAGGTTAAGAATGCACCACAGGGGAGAATACAAGATTATCCCCTAAAACAGCTTCTCCAAAGCCAGAGCCTAAATCTAAAAAGGCCCTTCAAACAAAGGAGAGAAAGTGTCCAAAGGGCAAAAAGAGATGGAAATGACCTTGCAGAAAATGGAGATGCCAAAACAGACCAGGTTCAGAAAGAGGAAGATGCTGGAGATGCCAAGTACAATACATGTATATTTGAGGACTGTGTACTTCTAGAAGCTGTTTTGTTGTTTTGTTATGTCCCATGAGTCACCTGTGAATCACAGCAACCCTATGTACAAAAGCTCTTTAGTACTTCCTGTCATAAGCCAGCCTAATTGATTCTGACACATCTACCCACACTATCAGTCACAGTATCAATCCATCTCATCTGTGGTCTTCCTCTCCTGTGCTGTTCATGCACCCTTCCCTCTTCAGGGTCTGGTCCCTCCTGACCACATGCCTCAAGTATGGGAGAGAGAGCTTCACAATCCTAACTTTCAAGGAGAAACTTGGTTTCAGCCTCCCCAAGACAGACCTGTTTGTTTTCTTGGCAGTCCATGGTATGTTCAAGACTCTTCTCCAGCATCACAACTCAAAAGCATCAATTCTTCCTCTAACACTGTTCAGCTCTCTGGTGAATAGTAGGTAATTGTAAAGACCATGGCCTAGATCAGGTGCACCTTAGTCTCTAGACTGACATCGTTGCTTCTCAGTACTCTGAAAAGGTCCCTGACAGCAGAGTTTCCCAAAGCAGTTTATCTTTTGATTTCCTTACTGCTGGTACCAAGAGTGTTGAAGGTGAAGCCAAGCAAGCTGCTACTGTTAACAACCTCAATCTCTTCTGTTTACTATTTTTCCTATGAAGTTTTATAAAAAAAGAATGCAGAATTGTAGCACATGGAACACTTCACGATTTTAGGGTAAGCGGCAAATGTGACTAGTACTACGTCTCTGAAGCCAGACTGATGTGAATGAATCCTTCCAGTTTTGAGAAACTTCCTCTTAATTCTCATAAGGAAAGATTCTCTGGTGTTGACACACATTAACAAATTTGGCATAAGTGCCTTTTTGTGTCGAAAAACAAAACCTATTTTTAATGTATGCTTTCTCTCTTCCTTCAGCATAGACATGACTCCCATAAGTCCAGAGCTCTAGAAAAATCTAATCTCCCAAAAAAAATGATTATCATTTTGTCAAGAAATCTAGAATTTTTTGGTGATGCCATCTCAATAGCATCCCTCAAAATAGTAGTGGTGGGGTTTTTTTTTGTTTTTTATTGTGGATCTTCACATTGATAAAAGTGCCATTGTTGTTGCATATTCTGAAAGTCAGGTCAGATCATGAACAGTTGTTAAGCTCCATGCTAAATGGGAAATGTCAACCTTCATTCTAAACTTTCCCTGTTCAGAATATGTAGTGAATATTTCATTGGGTTTTACAATGGCTTTCTGATTTTGGTAGTCCACTGAAGAAGGGAGTTTGAAAACTGCTATATACTGCTAACTATTGTCCGCCCATGTCCTGACTGAAATACCATGTTTATGAAAAGTATCTTTTAATATAGCTGGATAGTTTAGTGGGGGGTTGGGAGGTGGAAAACACAAAGCTTCTAGCCTACAATACAGATTACACCTCAATATCAACTGGACCAATAGGCACCATCATGATAGATGGAGAAAAGACTGAATTTGTCTCTGATTTTATTTTATCTGGGTACACAACATTCATGGTGGGAGCAGTCAAAAAATGTGCTGCATGGAGGAAATCTGCTGTCAAGGACCTTTCAAAAGTGTTAAAGAAGACTAAGAATATCTGTTTACAAAAGAAGGTGTACCTAGTCCAGATCATAGTATTTTCAAGTGATTCCTATGCATCAGAATGTTGGACAAAGAATAAAGAAGACCAAAGAAGACTTGATACCTTTGAATTGTGGTGCTGGAGAAATGTTTTGAATATTACAGGCTGCCAAAACAACAAACAAATCTGTCTTGAAGGAAGTGCTACCAGAATGCTCTCTTAAAAGCAAGAAAGGTGAACTCTCTTCCCACTTGATTTTGGATATTCTCAGGAGGAACCAAGCCTTCTGGGAGGATTACAGAGATTTTATACTAGGGAGGCTGTAGTGACAGAGAAAGGGAGAAAGATCCTCAACATATGGACTGATATAGTAACTACCTCAATGGGCTTGAGCATGACAGACATCATGAGGACGGTGCAGGATAGAGCATAGTTCCAATCTGTGGGTCACTGTATTACTATGAGTCGAAGTCGACTCAAAATCATCTAACAACATCAATGACGTTCCTTCAACTTCCTGCCTAAGGTGGTCAATCTCTCCTAAGAATTAATATGATTGGTAATTATTTGCACAGAAATAGAAAATGTCACCTTGAATACAGGAAATTATATGACAAAAAGTGTAACCTAATCACAAAGGATTCTTAGATTAAAATTTCTACCAGTAGAAAATCTTTGTTAATCTTTCCTTTTCTCACCTGAAACATTTTTACTGTTTTTCCCTGGCCAACTGACTGAAGAGAGATACATATTTATTCCCATTCCAAAAAAAAAAAAAAAGTGATCTGACAGAATGTGGGAATTATAGAGCAGTATCACTAATAAATGTCATTCACAAGCAAAATCCTGCTGAACATTATCCAGAAACAACTGGAATAGTACATAAACAGAGAACCACCAGAAATACAAGCTGGATTTAGAAGAGGTCATGACACGAGAGATATTATCACCCATGTCAGACAGATCTTGGCAGAAAGCAAAGAGTACCAGAGGAATGTTTCATTCACTATGCAAAGGTATTTGACATGGTGAAAGACTCATCAACAACCTACATAATACAAATGACACAACCTTGCTTGCTAATCCTGAGGAGGGCCTGAAGCATTTGCTGCAGAAGGTCAAAGACTGTAGTCTTCAATATGGATTGAAGCTGAACATCAAGAAAACAAAGATTCTCACCAGTAAGCCAATTGGCAGAACCTTGATGGATGGAGAAGAGACCAAGATTGTTAACAATTTCAGCTTTCTAGGTTACGCAATCAATACTCTCAGCACTGGCAGTAAGGACATCAAAAGATGAACTGCACTGAGAAAATCTGCTGGAAGGGACCTCTCCAGAGTACTGAGAAGCAAACAGTCTTCATAATTACTGCTATTTATCAGGGAGCTAGACAGTGGCTAAGGATGACTAGAGATATATGTGCCCAAGAGGAACTGATCTGTGGAGAAGGACATCATTCTCAGAAAGGTGAAGGGACAGCACAGGAGAGAAAGACTCCCAATGAGATGGACTGAAACAGTAACTGGGGCAATCGGGTAAGGTGTATCCGAGTCAGTGAGATTGGCTCAGAACAGAGCAGGCTTTCAGAGCTGCTGTACACTGGGTCATTAGGGGTTGCAGGTGACTCAATGGCACATATAACAACAACATGGTATATATATCTGGCTGGCTGGACATTCCAGTAAAATTATAACTCTAAAATAAATGATCTAGGTCCCGGCGGCGGAGGCGGCAGTCGTGATGGCTGTGGGGCTGGGAGGCTGACTGCCGGGATAGGAGCGGGCCGCGCGCCTTGCGCCATGGCCACCTCTGCCGCTGCCTCCGAGCATTTCGAGAAGCTGCACGAGATCTTCCGCGGCCTCCATGAGGACCTGCAGGGGGTGCCCGAGCGGATGCTGGGGACAGCGGGGACCGAAGAGAAGAAGAAGTTGATCAGAGATTTTGATGAAAAACAACAAGAAGCAAATGAAACGCTGGCAGAGATGGAGGAAGAACTACGTTATGCACCCCTATCTTTCCGTAATCCTATGATGTCCAAACTTCGAACCTACCGGAAAGACCTTGCCAAACTGCATCGGGAAGTGAGAAGCACACCTTTGACAGCCACACCTGGGGGCCGAGGAGACCTGAAATTCAGTACCTATGCTGTAGAGAACAAGCACATGAATCGACTACAGTCTCAAAGGGCCTTGCTTCTGCAAGGCACTGACAACTTGAACCGGGCCACCCAGAGTATTGAGCGTTCTCATCGGATTGCCACGGAGACTGACCAGACTGGCTCTGAAATCATAGAGGAACTGGGGGAGCAAAGAGAACCGCTGGAACGTACCAAGAGCAGACTGGTAAACACAAATGAAAACTTGAGCAAAAGTCGGAAGATTCTCCGGTCAATGTCCAGAAAAGTGGTGACCAATAAACTGCTGCTTTCCATTGTCATCTTACTGGAGCTCATTATCCTGGGATGCCTGGTTTATTACAAATTCTTTCGCAAGCACTGAATTTTCTATAAAGAAGGATTTATGGACCAGAACTTTGACCCTCTGAATGAATATGAGGAACATGGAATAAACTGAGTTGCTGCTGTGGGCTAACAGTCCAAGGATGCACTGTACAGTCAAATGGGAGGAGGGAGGGAAGATGGAGAACCACTTAAATATGAAGGAACATCAACAAGACCAGAATGATATACCAAGGTAAAAAAAATAAAAAATAAATAAATAAATGAATGAATGAATGATCTATACCTATACACATGAACTAAAATGAAGAAATAAACCTAACCACTTCAGGGATAGCAGGAACTCACATTTGAATCATATGGAAGACTAAAAAAAAAAACAAACAAACAAAAATAAACATTTTCCTTTTTTATTAGACCAGATGAAATAAGACCCAAGGTAAAATAGGAAGATGTTAACTTCTTATCAGTCAGCCAAGCCCCTGCCCTTATGGGTAATCTCTTCACTCCACACTTTATGGAAATAGTAAAGGGGCAAGATTTTACCAATTATTTAATGGCCTAATAAATACCATGACAACAAATGTTTTTATTGCCTTAAGTGAAAAATGAGTCATTCAAGAAATACTCTAAGTTTTCCCAATCACTGAAGAAATACAGTAAATCAATCCATTCAGAATTACAGTAATAAAGATGCTGATCCTAGAGCAATTAAAGCAATTACAAGATTATCAGTTTACTTTAGTCTAAAATGATTTTATGAAGTTTAATTTTATATATTAAAAAATTAGTGTCATATATAAAGATATACATGTATCATATATATATAATGTCATATATATATTAGTAAATAATTCCTAAGGACGTAATTACACACTGAACCAATTATTTAGCTAACAGGATCGTCATTATAGTTTTAATAATCAAGTCATGAAGACTGGTATAATCTAATATCTAATAATAACACATTTTAAAATGAACGAGATACCATGTTATCATTCAAATGATGACAAAAAACAGAAAGCAATAAGCTATAGCTTACAAGTCAAAATGGGTACTGCCTTATTTTGGTAAATAAAGTTATACTAAAACAGAACCACTCCCTTTGCGCATACTGTCATTCTGACTACATGCACATTTCTTTCACATTGAATAGAAACAAATTTAAAACCATTTTTCTTATTGTAGAAATAATAAGAATCTAGGAACTATAGAAATAAAATAAAAATAAGGGGTAATTCTGTGACAACAAGGGAAGAAATTTTCAGTTTTGCACTCCCACCATGACCTATAAAGTCTAAGTAACTGGTCCATTCAGAAAATTTGGTGACACTTAATTTGAGAATAAGTGATGGCAGTGAATAAAGACGACAGAAGAAGATTTGATGCCTTTGAGCTATTGTTTTGGAGAAGGTACAGAATATCCCATGCACTGCCAAAAGAAGAAACCAGTACATTTTGGCGAAGATGCAGCCAGGGGGCTTTGGAGGCAAATGCAATAAAGCTAACATTGCACACACACCCTTTGGCCATGTTGCTAGGAGAGGTGAGGGTTGGCAAAAAATAGGAAGACCTTCTATCAGATGAACTGACACAGTGACCACAGCAATGGGCACAAGAATGTCAGAAACTGTGGGGATGGCACAAGATAGGATAGGGTACAAATCTGTTGTTCTATAGCTATAGTTATAGGGTTGCTATAAGCTGTATTCGACTAGATTGCATCCAATAAACAACAACATAAAGCCAAAGACCAGGCCTTCAGGCTAACATATGATCGTCTGACATATTTTGGGCATGTTGCAAGGAGGGACAGATCCTTGGAGAGGGACATCATCCTTGGGAGGGTGAAGGGTCGGCGCAAGAAGGCGAAGCCCCTCTATGAGATGGATTCAATCAGTGACTGGGGTCAGTGCGATTGGCACAGGACAGAGCAGGGTTTAGGGTTGTTGTACATAGGGTTGCTATAAGTCGTAAACGACTCGACGGCACATAACAACAACAACAATACATTATTATTATTTACAAATGAGGAAACTGAATTTCAAGAAAATAAGTAATTGGACAAAAAGTCTAGATTTTTTTTTACACATTTTCCTTTAACCAGAATTTTCTCTTATGTGATGAAGTTATAATAAATTATATTTAAAATTGTTTTCTTCCTGATACTTTTGTAATTTTCACTGAGACTTCTTACATTTAGGGGGAAGTGCTCTGCCATGAGAGCAAGTTGTCCTTTTCAAAGCTGTTTTGAAGCAACAGGCAATAAAGAACAGTTACAGCTTGTCAACTTTTTACTTTTAAGGACTGTAGAGGAGGGACAACTGCCAGAGCAAACAGCAACTTGTTATTGTTTCAATAACTGAAAACTGCTTTCACAATAAGAGGGCAGCTCCTGGTGTTACATAAAGCTGGAGAAGAAATGGCAAGAAAAATTTTCCAAAGAAATCAAATGTATGTACATTTTATCATGAGAAGTCAAGCAAAGGCTTTCTCCTTTTATACACTATTTTGAATCTCCTTTATCTCCTATTAATGTAAAAGTCTTGGTTGCAATAAAAGAATATGTAGACATACAACTGACCTCTTTTTTAATTTTGCCAATGTAGAGAAATCAGAATCTTGTAATTCTAGCTTTTTCTTACTCACTATTTAGAAACTTTTGCCAATGCCTCTCATTGCTTTTAAGACAAGTAAAAGTCTGACTAGAAACAATCAGTTATGTTTTATGTGTAATGCTTATAAGTTCCAAAAATAAAACTGCATTTATAGGATAAGAAAGATAACAAAGCCTAATATACCATGCCAATTTTTTTAAATGGAATATTCTTTTAATTTTTATTTTATATGTATTAACATACATACATGTATGTGTGTAGACAGATAGAGAAATGAAACTTTATAAAATCATCCTGTTCCTTAATGCCTAAATCAGGACAGTAGTACAGACTGTATGTTGTAATTCATTATTTTCTTCTTTAAGAAAAGATTATCACTTCTCTAGCAAATTTCAAAATTAAAAAGATGGTGACAAACTTGGTGTTCAAGCCTGTTTATATTTGCATTGTGGTTTTGTGTTGCCTATCCATGACTCTGCCTTTGAGATGCTGAAAAAAGTGGTGGGAACCATAGGAATGGGACCTCAGTCTATAGTCAAGTCTCTCATAATTTTATCTTTTCTTGTTAACAAAAAAATACAAAAAACAAAGACAACAAAGAGACTTAGTGTTGGAGTCTGCCATGAATACTGAAATGGTCTGGGGGTGTGGCTCATCAACTGAAAATAAACCATTCAAGTCACCCACATCAAGGAAAAAGTTTGGGAACAACCAAGTCAGTGTTTGCATTTCAAGTGGAGAGTCAGGAGAGTTGCACTTCCCTTCATTTTGCTTAACTAAGGCACTACAGACAAACTATTTAACCTCTTTTTTTAGGAAGTAAGAAGAAAGCTCCTCTAAAAAACAGCTGTGAGAGATAGCTAAAAGAGTATATAAACAAGCTTTTCAAGAGCAGCTTTTAGCAATGCTTTCTGGGAGAGATGAGGCTGGACCTGAATAAAACGGTAAGGATATCTATGCCAAAATGAAACTTAGAATAAGAGGAAAGACACCAAAGTTAAATATCTTGTTTAGGTACATAAAATCAACCAGTTGTATACCGCTTTCAGACGGTAATTTAGCGAAGATCTTATGAATGAAGATTTTATGAATATATTTTGATACCATAAAGCAAAATCTAACTTTATACTGAACTCTAAAAATGGTTGTTGTTAATAGTCAGAAACTCCATACAAATGGCTTCTAATTAAACAGTTAAAATTTGAATACAAGGATTTCAATGTAAGGGCTACCAATATGGTTCTTTAAGAATAAAAATACCAAGAATAATTCAGCATTCCACTTAATGGGTTATTAAGAAAAAAGATTAATCATGATTTATTAATTAAGCAGGTATTCTAAATAAACTGCTTGTCTCCAATTTTTTTTTAATTACTCCTATTTATTCATTAACAAAGCTATTCCTTAGCTCATCCCTGCCATAACCTACTCTATTCAAAACCATATGGGAAAAGACATTTAAAAAAACGCCACAAACCATGGACTTCTGGTATTAGTGCTACACACTGCATACCCCTATTCATTATTCTACCTCCCTTGTTTAATCTATCATTAAGATTCAGTGACCCTACACTAAATTTAAAGCAGATCCTTCCTTCCTCCCATGCCTAAATTCACATACTTTTCTAGTTGGGGATGCCCTCAAGTATTAGCAACTCTACGGGGTTTCTCTAATCTCAGCTCTGAACTATGTCATGCTATAGAACCAAGAAATTGCTGTTTTACATCTCTAACCATGGAGGATTTCATAAAAAAGGACCATATAATTTACTTAATAAGATAAAGGGAGGGAAATCATCATTTATGAAGTATTTTTCTTTGTATATAATAAAAGGCACACAGAGACACTGTCATATATTGTATTGTCTTAAGAATGAAAAATATTCAAATGCATATAGTTCAACTGTATTCATCACATAATTTAGTTTTAAATGATCATAAAATCATCAGGTATTGGCAATGTAAACAGATGACAATTAAAGGGAAAAAAGAAAATAATGATTATGTATATAATTGGAAAAAACAAGTATTTTAAGGAAATGAGATTGCAAGAAGTTTGAACAAGTTGTTTTGCTAAGACTTACTAACCATCATTTTAAAATAACAATTATATAATGTAGCAGGGAAAAAGTAAAGAATTAGGTTTATGATGGTTTACCAGTATAGTCTAAAAGAAATTTTTGTGACAGCAAGAATGTTTTCTATATGTGCTCTCCACAAGAAAGTCAATAATAGCTTTATATGACTTTGAAGCACCTGATATGTGGCTAATGTGTGCGAAAAATGGAATTTAAATTTTCCTGAATTTTAATGAACCTTAAATAAAAACATGTAAATACTAGTCTAGATGTAATATGGACCACATTGAAACATCAAGAAATAAAAATCCTCACCAATAGGTCAATAGGAAACACCTTGATAGATGGAGAAAAGTGTCATCAATTTTATCTTGGATCCAACACCCTTGGTATACCAGCAGCCAGGAAGGATATCAGAAGCCTTATGGCACTGAGAAAGTTTGCTGTCAAAGAATCCTAAAGAGCAATGATTTCAGTTTAAAGAATAAAGTGTGCTTGATTCAAGTCATAGTCTTTCCAATCATCTGTTATGTCTCTGAAAGCTGAACAATTAGTAGGGATTACAAAAAATCAATGCCTTTGAGTTGTGGTGTTGGAGAGGAGTACTGATGATCACACTAAAGAGATGTGTCTTGGAGAAAATGCAACCAGAGTGCTCCTTAGAGACCAGGATGGTGAAGTTTAATCCTACATACATAGTACACAGGTAGGCTGTTAGGAGAGGCTGTGCCTTAGAAAGGGACCTCTTGCTCAGAGAAAAAGATGAATACCATTGTGGAGATCAACTGATATAGTGACTATATCAACAGGCTCACATTTTGGGGCTGATAAGAATGGCACAAGTTAGAAAAAGGATCAGATTTGTTGTTTACCGAGTCGATATAAGTTGTACTGGACTCAACAGTACCTAACAACAGCAGTAGTTGTAGGGAGCTCTGGTCACTTGGTGGTAGTAAGGAGATGCACTGCCAACCTAAAGGCACAGTTTGAATCTTCCAGCTGCTCTGTAATAGAAATAAGGGTAATTTCCTCTCCTAAAACAACCTGCTAGAGTGTCAGCTATGAACTGATGCTTAAGGCAGAATGTTGACTGACACAGGAAGCATCAAAAGAAAGATGAAAGGAGTACAAAGAGGCACTATACCAAAAAGAATAGGCTGAGACCCAAGAATTTCATGAAATAACATTATCAAGGGCCTATGGTGATGAAGTAGGAAGTTGAAACTGCTCTGACGGAAATGGCAAAAAAACAAGCTCCCAGGAACAGACATGTAACAACAAACAGATGCTGCCCAGGTTGTGCCAAGAAATCTGGAGGACAACCACCTGGTTAACTAACTGAAAGAAATCCCTATTGTTCTCATTTAAAAAAACAAAAAAACAAAAACAAAACAAAACAAAAACCCAAAAAAGTAACCCGAGACAGTGTGGAAATGATCAAATATTATAATTAATATCACATTCAAGAAAGATTCTGTTGAAAATTATCCAAAAACAACTAGCACAGCAAATCTAGAACTGCCAGATGTGCAGGCTGCGTTTAGAAGAGACCATGGAACTAGGGATATTCTAGCCAATGTTAGAAGCATCTTTGCTGAAAGCAGAGAGTAGCAGAGAAATGTCTGCATTTCATTGACTAGGCAGTTTTACTGATTATGCAAATGACAAAAGACTTGTCTCAGCTAACTCTGACAAGAATGGGAATCCCAGAAGACTTGATTGTGCTTATGTGAAACTTCTGAAGACCCATCAACAACCTGCATTATGGAGATGACCCAACTATGCTTGTGGAAAATGAGGTGGACCTGAACATGTGCTGCAGTAGGTTGAGGATTGTAGCCTTAAACATAGATTGAAGCCTGCGCACCAATCAAGAAATCAAAGATTCTCACCCCTGGGCCAACCAGGAGCAACAGGACAGATGGAAAAGAGATTGATACTGTTTACTGCTTCAGCTTGCTTAACTCCACGAGCAACACTCTTGATACCAGCACCCAGTAAATCAAAAGACACATTGCACTGGGAAAATCTGTTAGGGCCAACTCCATAGTACTGAAGAACAATGATGTCAGACTGGAGATTACAGTGCGCCTAATGCAGGGCCCTGGTCTTCGCAATTACTTGCTATATGCATAAGGAAACTGGACGATGACTAAGGATGATAGAAAAAGAATCAATTCATTTTAAGTTGTGGTACTGGAGAAGAATAATGAAATATCGTGGACTGCTAAGAAAACAAATAGATTGGTCCTTGAGAGGGTGAAACTAGGCTGCTCCTTGGAAGCAAGGATTTTGAAGTTTTGTCTTACATACTTTGGGCATGTTGCAAGGAAGGACTAGTCCTTACAGAACGGCATCATGCTTGGGATGGTGGAGGGACAGCTCAAAAGAGGAAGACCCTCAATGAGATGGAATGACTCAGTGACTTGAGTAATGGGGGTAGGTGTGTCAGACAATTAGGTTCGCTTAGGATAGAGCAGGATTCAGAGCTCTTGTACATATGGTCGCTATGAGTTGCAAGTGACTCAACAGCACATAACAACATCATCATGCTGGGAATGGTAAATAGAAAGGAATGGCCTAACATTCATAATCAAAAAGAACATTTCAATATCTATCCAAAAGTACAATGCAGCAAGCCATAGCACAATATATATACACATATAAGGATATCCTATTCACACAACTATTAATCAAATCTACACACCAATGACTAAAACCCACAAAATAAATTTGAGAATTTCTGCCAACTTCTGAAGTCTGAAACTAATTCAATAATGTATTCAGCATGTCAATTAATAATCATCTTTGGGCATATTAGAATGGGCCAGTCCTTGGAAAAGAACATCAGGCTTGGAAAGATGGAAGGTTAATAAAGGAGAGGAAGAAGATGGATTGGCACAGTAACTGTTAACAGTGGGCTCAAGTATGTCAGCAATGGTCAGGATGACACAGGATATTCAGATCCATTGGTCAGAGTTTCAAAATGACTCTTAGTTGACTTGACGGCACTTAACAACAGTGACTGAAATGCAAATGTTGAAAAGGAAACTGATAGCTGAAAAATATGATCTCAGTGATATAAATGAAGCCAGAGATTGCAATAAAGAATTTTGAAGCCAATGATTTATTCATTGCAAATGTACCTTTTAAAGAAACATATTTAGAGTCTATACATATTGACCTTGCCTGAAGGAATACACAGAAATCGAAATTGCTTTAACTGCAGAAAGACAGTGAAGAAACTAAGTATTATCAGGCCAGGGATTGTCTGTGTAAGACATCATCAACTTGTGGTATAAACAGTTAAATAAAGCTAAAGAAAATGAAAATAAGTTAAAGAGAGCCAAAATATAACAATGCGTATATCCCACCTGAAATTAGAAACCATTTCAAGAATAGAATTGACACAGTGAACATGGAAGACTTGACCAGAAGAGTTGTGGGAGGATATCAAGGACATCATATATGAAGAAAGTAAAAGGTCTTGATCAAAAAGACAAAGGAAAGATGCTGAACAATGCAGAAGCTAGAGTAAAAGGAGGAAATGATGAAGAGAGCTAAACAGAAGATTTTACTATGTGTCTAAAGATGACTAAGCAATTATCAAAGAAATGTGCAGAGACCTGAGATTAGAGACCAAAGGGGTAAGAACAAGCTTAGGATTTCTCAAGATAAAAGAAGGGAAGAAGAAAATTCAAATCTCAAATTCCAAGAGTTGAAGAAGAATTCTAAGGGGAAAGATACTGATTTATGCAGTACTCTTTAAAAGAAAATAAAGAGAATGAATTCGCAAACTCACGGGACCAAAAAGAACTGGTCAACGCTGAAGCAATTAAAGAAATAATATATGATTTTTTAAAAGCCAATAGTACTTATGACTTTAGACTGTCTGAAGGCAGTTGCAAAACTTAAGATTCTAGAATTGAAAAAGTAATTGACTGTATTTCACCAAACATATACAGCCCTGTATGTACTGACCAACCAAAAGAAAAAGATTCACATCTATGGCCAATTTAAAACAAACAAACAAAAAGTGATCAAAAAATACAGAAGTTATCAAATATTAAAATTAACCAAGTAAACTGTTGCCCATGATTATTTAAAATGAAAAAACATGGTGAAGTAGAAAATCAATAGGCAACAGCCTGAAATTCATTTAAGATTCAAAAGAAATCACAGAACAAGTGATATCATTGCTGATGTAAGTAGGGTCCTGGCCAAAAGCATAAACTAAGATAGTTACTTGTATTTTTACAGACTATGCTTAAGTATTCCACTCTATAGGGGTTTCCTCTCTTTCACTGACTTTTAAAAAGAGTCTTTTTCCAAAGATTTACGCCTCCTGAGAACATGTTTAAAGTGTGTGAGAAAAAGATTCACCATGCTTGCCTCTTTGGAGCATCCTGATTGTACTTCCTCCAAGATTGATGATTTTTCTTCTTCTGACAGTTTGTGGTACTCTTTTTCAACATCACAATTCAAAGGCATCGATTTTTCTCTGATTTTCCTTACTCACTATCCAACCACTAGAAGACAATGATACAACTGAAAATAAAAATCCTCACCATTGGACCAATAAGACAATATCATGAAAATGTTGAAGCTGTCAACAATTTCATTTGACTGGGATCCATAATCTATATCTTCAGTAGAAATAAAAAAGGCATGTTGAATTGGGAAAATCTGCTGTCAAGGACCTTTCCAAAGTACTAATGAGCATATATCTCAGTTTAAAGACTAAGACTATCAGTATTTTCAATTGCATCATATGCTTCAAGTGGTTGGGCCCTAATACAAAGAAAACTTAATACCTAGTACTATAGTAATACATGCATTTACAAATCACAGATATTCTAAATGCAAATACTGAACAACATTTTCTGTACATGAACTTACTTTAGTAGAGTCTGAACAAAGATCTTCATATTTAATATATCTGATAACTTCATGTGGATTGCATCTCTATATCAAGAAAACAAAAATCCCCACCACTGGAAGAGTAGGCAACATTATGACAGAGAAAAGATTAAGACTGCCAATGAATTCATCTTACTGGGATCGACAATCAATACAGTTGGTATAAGAAATAATGAGACCAGGAGACACAATACATGGAAAAACTATATAGTCATGAATTTCTCCAAAATACTGAGGAGCAATGATGTCAGTTTAAGGACTAAGGTGTACCTGATTCAGACAATGGTCTTCTCAATCACTTGCTATGCATCTGAGAGCGGGATAATGAATTAGGATGACAGAAGAACTGATGCCTTTAAATTGGGATTTTGGTGAAGAGTACTGACCATCTCATGGATTATCAAAAGAACAAAGAGCTACTGACTTGGAAAAGGTACAGTACTCCTTGGAAGGAAAGATCATAAAAGTTTTCTCTCACATACTTTTCCTATCTTGCTAGGAGAGGTATCCTTCGAGAGGGACAAAATGCTTAGAAAGGTGGAGGAGAAGCAAAAGAGAGTAAGACCTTAAATCAGGTGGACTGAAACAGTGACTGAAGCTATGGGCTCTGACACATTGATGAATGTGCCAGAGATTGTGAGGATGACATGACAGGACAAGGTTCAGATGTGTTGTGCACAGGTTCACTATGACTTATATTCAACTTGATGGCACCTAACAACAATATAAGAACTAAACAAGAGTAAGTTCTGGAGGCCTTGAAAGAAAATCTAGCTAGAAAACCAGTGATATTCTTTAATGTATGGGGATGTCTTAAGAAATTATACTTGCTTAATACTGAATTCCAAACGAACTGTGTTCAAATAGACCAGCTGCTGCATGAGCAGTTAGGCAATCCCCTCCCGTATGATTTATTGCTTCTGAAAATCCACTGAAGGGTTGGCTATGGGTTGGTTCTGACTCGACAGTACATAACAACTATACTGATTTAATTATTATTATTCAGAATTAGAGCCATCTTGAAAGATTAAAATACCATTTTCGAAGTTAAAGAAATTTTAACTTTTAACAGTGTCTAATTCAATAAAATACTACACAGCATGCAGGAGGAATGATTTTGTAAATTACTACCTAACATGGGAGGGACTGGAAAGAATTATGCTAAATAAACTCAGTCTGATAGGCACAAATACTGTATAAAATCTCTATTGTAGAATGTCTACAAAGATGAGGGGGGCCTTAAATATAGGATTGCACAATTTGATGGGTGGAGGGAGGGATTGGTAAAGGAAAGGTCTAGTTAGAAAAACAATGTATATGGACTTTGTATGTAAGTAAGTAGAAAATAAATTTTATTTTAAAAAAGAAACAAAACCCCACCAAACCAGTGTGTTAATAGACTGATAACAGAACTATCTAATTATTGTTTTGTAAGGACGGCAGCCTTGAGTATGGTTTGAATCTCAATATCAAGAAAACAAAGATTCTCACCACTGGGCTGATCGACAGCATCATAATAGATGGTGAAGAGACTTGAGATTGCTGGCAGCTTCAGTTTGCTTGGCCCTATAATCAACATTCTTGATACCAGCAGCCAGGAAATTAAAAGACAAATTGTACTGGGGAAAGTCAGAGACCTCTCCAAAGTACTGACGACCAACGATGTCAGTCTAGAGACTAGGGTGAGCATGATACAGGCCATGGTCTTTGCAATTACTTGCTATGCATCAGAAAGCTAGACAATGACTAGAGATGATAGAAGGAGAGTTGATGCCTTTGAGCTTGGGTGCTGGAGAAGATTATGGAATATACCATGGAATGCTAGGAGAACAAACACGTTTATCCTTGAGAGGGTGAAGTCAGGCTGCTCCTTGGAGGCAAGGATTCCGAAGCTCCATGTGACAAACTCTGGACATGTTGCAAAGTGGGATCAGTCCTTGGAGAGGGATGTCATGCTTGGGAGGGTGGATGGACAGTGCAGGAGAGGAAGACCCCGGATAAGATGGACTGATTCACTGGAGTAATGGGGACAGGTGTGTCAGAGACAGTAAGAATGGCAAGGGATAGAGCAGGGTTTAGGACTGTTGTACATAGGGTCGCTATGAGTCACAGGAGATTTGACGGCACATAACAACAACAACATACTAGTGTTCATGTGGGGAGTTCTGGTGGTATAGTTCCCAATATCCCAAAGACAAGCTTTCCGATTGATTTGAATCTACCAACATCACTATGGAGAAAGGGTCACAGCCTCGGGAATCAATAGAGGGTTATTATGAATCAGAACCAATTAATGAGTCTATAGTGAGTTTGAATTATATATTTGAGGGTTAAAATTAGCTTTATCGGGAAGTGGGAAGGAAAAAAAATTAGTCCTCG
>NW_006399755.1:5571353-5604208 GCF_000299155.1 Elephantulus edwardii
GGATTGATTCGGTGACTGGGATAATTGGAATGGGAATGTCAGAGACAGTGAGATTGGCACAGGACAGAGGGGAGTTTAGGGCTATTGTACATAGGGTCGCCATGAGCCGCAAGCGACTCAACGGCACATAACAACAACAACAACATGGTTTAATACTATACTTTCAAATAGACTTTATAACATTTTATCAGGTTGCTATGGAACACTTGGATGGAGTGGCATCTACTTCCTAAACAGCATGCCTCTGTAAACTATGAACTTTGATAAACGATAGCTATAGAAAGCCTTGGGTCTTTTGTTCATGGGGTTGCTATGAGTTGTGCTCAACTCAATGTCAATCAACAACAACAATAAAAATGGAACTTTGGTACTCCATCAGAGAATCTATGAACTTGAGGTAAAAGTGATTTATGAGATTATTGGGTCAAAACAACTACTAAATGAAGGAGTCCTCCTGACAAAAATCTCTGACATATCATTGTTAATTTTGTGAGCTGTTACCATTCTTCAAAGAAGTACAAGCTAAAATAAAGATTTCCCCATAATCAGAGTTAGCATATCTAGGGGAGGAATTTAGTGAACCAATTATATGCAGCATCACTAGTAAAATATTCTATATGATAATCTGAGCATTTGCTCTATAAACTATTTATATATTGTTGTGTGTCATCAAGTCGCCTGTGACTCACAGTGACCCTATGTACAAGAGCCCTAAATGCTGTTCTATCCTTTGCAAATCTTATTGTCTCTGACACATCTATCCCCATTACCCTAGTCACTGAATCAATCCACCTCATCAAGGTTCTTCCTCTCCTGCACTGTCCCTCCACCCTCCCAAGTATGATGTTCCTCTCCAAGGACTGTTCCCGCTTTGCAACATGTCCAAAGTGTGTCACATGAAGCTTCAGAATCCTTGCCTCCAATGAGCAGCCTCGCTTCACCCTCTCAAGGATGAATTTGCTTGTTCTCCTAGTAGTCCATGGTATATTCAATAATTTTCACCAGCACCATAGCTCAAAGGTATCAATTCTCTTTCTATAATCTCTAGTCATTGTCTAGCTTTCTGATGCATAGCAAGTAATTGCAAAGACCATGGCCTGTACCAGGCACACCTTAAGTCTCTAGACTGACGTCGTTGCTCTTCAGTACTTTGCAAAGGTCTCTGACAGCCAACTTTTCCAATACAATTTGTCTTTTAATTTTCTGGCTGCTGGTACCAAGAGTGTTGATTTTAGAGACAGGCAAACTGAAGATGCCAACAATTTCAATCTCTTCACCATCTATTATGATACTGCTAATTGGCCCAGTGGTGAGAATCTTTGTTTTCTTTTTTTTTTTTTTTTGAATCTTTGTTTTCTTGATGTTGAGCTTCAATCCATACTGAAGGCTGCAGTCCTTGACCCTTGACAGCAAGTTCTTCAGGTCCTCCTCACTTTCAGCAAACGGTTGTATCATCTGTATAACAGAGATTATTGAAAAATCTACCTCCAATCCTAAAGTAACACTTGTTCTCATAGAGTCCAGACTTCCTAATAATGTTTTGCATATAGATTGAAAAGATATGGAAATAGGACACATCCTTGATGCAGCCCTTCCCAATTTTGAATCATGCAGTGTTTCCTTGCTCTGTTATGACAACTGCTTCCTGGTCCAAGTATAGGTTTCACATGAGCACAATCAAGTGTTCTGGATTCCTATTCTTCTCACTCAGCCATAGTTTGTTGTGATGCACCATAAAAATGCCTTTGCATAGTCAATGAAACACAGACACACATTCCTCTGGTACTCTCTGCTTTCAGCCAAAATCCATCTGACATTAGCTATAATAACCCTAGTGCCACTATCTCTTCAAAATCCAGCCTGCACTTCCAGCAGTTCTCTGTTGATGTGCTGTTCCAGTTGTTTTTATAGATCTCTCTCTCTCTCTTTCTCTCTCTCTCTCTCTCTCTCTCTCACACACACACACACACAAACACACACACACACACAATTTTCCTTATTTTCTAAAATAACCAAGGAAAGGCAATATTTTCTTAGTTGTTGTTTTTTAGTTTCTATCAAATTTTCTGGTTAATTCACTTTAATTCGGTCAGGAGAAAAATGTATTTACTATTTAAAAATTGTAAATGCTTATTACAAAACTCAAACTCATTACTATCAAAATAGAACTGACTCAAAGCTGACCCTCCAATAGGTTTTCAAGTTTCTTTAAATTGCACAAGAGTAGATCTCCTGGGCGATTAGAAAGGCCAGGAGGTAAAAATTTTGGGTTAGTCATAGAACTCACTATGTTGTTGTTGTTTTTATGTGCCGTAGAGTCGCTTGCGATTCATAACGACCCTATGTACAATAGCCCTAAACTCTGCGCTATCCTGTGCCAATCGCACTGTCTCTGACACTCCCATCCCAATTATCCCAGTCACTGAATCAATCATTTAGGAATATTCTCCTTATGTATACACACTTGAAAACACATCCTAGCAGACTATCCAGGTTTAACCAACACGGGGCTCGGTTTTCATTACTTTGTATCATGGATATTTTCCCATAGAACAGGCAATATTTTATTAAAATGTCTGCACTCCATTATTATTCTTGAATCAAATATCTTTAGTAACTCTGTCATTGGTTCATAAATCCCATACAGCAGAGAATTTTAATGTGCAACTGCATAGCTGATACTAAAACATGTACCTTTGGAGATAAGAGTGCACTTGCACCTAATTAGAACTGTTTGAAATTTTCACACTTTCAATAAAACAAACAAATATGCCTCTTGTCTAACGTCAATTTCTGTCTGTATCTTATCAACAAAATATTTATCTGTTGTGTAAAATAAGAGTAGAATGAAAAAGAAAATATGTTAGTAAATTATTAGCTCTTTCTAAGTTACAACAAAGACTCTGATACAGATTTAATTCATAATGACAAAGCACAATTTTTCTAAATGGATTTCAGCTACTCTAAGTAATAATAAACATGGCTTACAGACAATAAAACTTTCTGATAACTTCAGAAAGGAGCTAATTTTACTCTTCTGACATTTAATGTTAAAACTTTAACATAGTGTTTCTTAAAATTTAAAAATAATTGAAAATAGATTCAAGTTTAGATGGCAGTAGAAGTCATTTGAGATACTCAGAGGAAAAAAGTATTCTTTTATCATAAATACTTCAGAGGTTTTGGAGGATATGATATTTTAATAAAACAAGAAAATACAAATGACTCTTAATAGTATTATTTTTAAACATCATTTTACATAAACGCACTTTTGATAAAACTAACAAGCTTAAAGAAATTATTTTAACACAGTAATTTTTCACAGATTATTTTATGTTCTTAGAACACAACATTTCCCCCCTTCAGTACTTATACTATTGATTACTAGAAGAATTAAGAAGTTAGTTACCTCTTACAAAGTGATAGGAAGTCTTTCTGCTAATTTAAGATTGTTCACCCTACTGGCTCTCAACCTGGAAATTGAAAGCTGCATAGCAGGAATATCTTAACAAGGTGATAATGGGCAAAAAGTCATCCTTACTGTGCTATTGAAACATGCGTGCTTAATAGCCTTGATTTCCAAGGCAGTTGTAGTTTGGATTTTGTTTTGGTAAGGGGGTTTTTTCCTACTGAACCTGAAAGAAAACTCCAGTCCATGAAAATGGGCCATTTAAAACATAAGACTTAAAAAATACACTGGATTCTGAAATACCATCCCTGCCAGCAGGGGTCAGGCCACAGACAAGATATGTAGTGGATATATTCAATCCTTTATTTATTAATTTTAAAAAAGTATTCATCACAGGCCAGACACTGAGGTTGAGATGAATTTTAACTCACAGTCTAATAGGGGTTGGAGACATATAACCAGTGCTAATGCTAGTAAACTGGCTCATCAAACCAAAGAACTTTGAAGTTTACCAATTTCTGTGGTATAAATACTCTCACTATGACCATTTTCAAGTTCTAAACTATTTACTGTATTCACAAAATTCCTGAATATTTAACAACTGGTTCTTTTATACAGATAGATATTAATCTCAGTACTATATAAATAATAACTTCAATCAAATGTTTACAAGTTAACACCAATAAGTGCTATAAGAGATAGCTATGAAAGTGCTTCAGGTTATACAAATTTAATGAATTAAATTAATTTCAACAATATTTCTTATTCTTTAGTTAGTTTTATATCAATCTGTCAAGTTCTGGGAAGGAAATAAAAGTAAGACAAAGTTCCCCCCTCCTTGGAGAACACATAAATTATAAGACAGACTAAGTTCACTACATAAATGAAGTACGAGATACAGTATCACTCTATGGGGGAAATAAGGAAATGTTACAGTTTTGTAGAGAGAATATCAGGAAAGTTTCCTAAAGGATCTATCTTCTTAAAATAAATATGGGTCTCTGAGTAGTGTGATGAAGTCAAGGGAGAAGAACTGAAGGAACTATAATATCTTCAAAAATAGTAATGCATATTCAAAGACAAGCAAGTACTCTCATTTGATAAAAAAAATACATGGAAAACCGAATATTGACTAATTTTTTTGGAGTTAATAATTCTGTGTTAACCTATATTAGCTCACTTTTATTTCCACAATGAACTAAAGAGCTACTGGCAAGTAATACTACCATTATATTAATTTTACAAAAGTTGATGTAGTGGCATTAAAGGAGAGTGAGTGTGGGAATTATGAAGTCACTAAAATGCAGACTATGGGGTAGAGTGAACCATGAACTTGATTGTAGACTATCACCCAACAAAAACTCCCTCACTGCCACTGAGTTAATTTCTATTTTTTTTAAAAAGACATATAGACTCATTAGAAAGTTTCATTCCAAAGAGCTCAACCACCCTCCTTAAAAAGAAATATGGTGGAGAGGCTCACTAAGTTAATTTATATTCATAACTATTATAGGAGCTTGCCCATCTTTCTCACCAAAGAATGATTATCAGGTTTGAACTGCTGATATTTTAAACAATCCAAAGGGCAATGTAGGACTTCTTTGTAGACTGCTGTTACTGTTGCTGTGCACATCAAGTTTCAATCAACTCACAGGTGACCCTCCAGCAGGTTTTCTGATGTGGTACACTGCAGAGGAGGAGACTGCCTATTTTTCTCCTGAGAAACAGCTCATGGTTTCTAATCACCTGTCTTTGGTTTGGCAGTTTTATTCCTTACCACTGAGCAACCAGAGTTCCTTTATAAACTATTTTCGTTGTTATGTGCCAGCAAGCTGACCTTCTGCAGGATGCATCCTGTCTCTGCACCTTGTCAAGCTATATGCAGAACAGATCATCATGGAGCCCGGGCTGTATGAGTATTAATGTGGCATCAGGATTGAAGGAAGACTCATCAACAACCTGCATTACGCAGATGACACAAGCCTGCTTGCTAAACCTGAGAAGGGTCTAAAGCACTTGCTGTAGAAGGTCATAGATTGCAGCCTTCAATAGGGATTGAAAATCAACATCAAGAAAACAAAGATTCACTGCACTGGGCTGACTGACAGCATTACGACAGATGGTGAAGAGACTGAGATGGTTGACAGCTTTAGTTTGCTTGGCTCCACAATCAACACTCTTGGTACCAGCAGCCAGGTAATCAAGAGATAAATTGCACTGGGAAAGTCTGCTGTCAGGGACTTCACCAGAGTACTGAAGAACAATGATGTCAATCTAGAGACTAAGGTGCGCCTCATCCAGGCCAGTCTTCACAACTGCTTGGTATGCATCAGAGAACTGGACAATGACTAAGGATTATAGAAAGAGAATTGATACTTTTAAGCTATGGTGCTGAAGAAGACTGTTGAATATGTCATAGAATGCTAGGACAACAAATAGGTTTGTTGTGGAGAGGGTGAAACCAGGCTTATAAGCAAGGATTCTGAAACTGCATCTGACATATTTTGGACATGTTGCAAGGTGGGGTCAGTCCTTGGAGAGGGACATCATGCTTGGGAGAGTGGAGGAACAATGCAGGAGAGGAAGACTCTCGATGAGATGGACTTATTCAGTGAGTGGGTAATGGGTATAGGTGTGTCGTAGACAGTAAAGTTGGCCCAGGATAGAGCAGGTTTCAGGGCTACTGTACATAGGGTCCCTGTAAGTTGCAAGTGACTGACAGCACATTAACAACAACAGGACATTTAACAGAGAAATTCATTCAAATCAATGGTGGAAAAACACTTGAGAATTCTAAATTCATACAAACACTGAATTTTAGAGCTTGAAAAATTCTTTTAAATCATATCCACCCTCCTCTTTTTCTTCATAGATGATTCAGATAAAGAATAGTTAATAAAATATTCTCAACTCCTTGTCTCTGAATCAGAATTGATTCACACTTGACCCTCTCGTGGGTTTTCAGAGGCTCTAAATCACATAGGTGTTGGAGAAGGGTACTGAATGTCCCATGGAATTCAAAAGGAATGAACAGAAAAGTTTGAAGGTACAGTCAGAGCATTCTTCGGAGAAAAAGATGATAAAGCTTCGTCCCACACATTTTGGGCATGTTGCTAAAAGAAGCTGTTCTTTGAAGAGGGACATCACGCTTGGAAAAGTGGAGGGACAATGGAGAAGAGGATGATTTTCAACCAGGTCAACTGACACAGTAACTGCAGCAATAGGCTCAATGTGTCCGAGATTGTGAGGGAGGCACAGCACAGATCAGAGTACAGATCTGTTTTTCATAGGGTTGCTATGAGTTGTACTCAACAGCACTTAACAACAATAATAATAACCACTCCTCCTCTTCAGCTGTGAGATTCATATCACCAGAGAGGTGCCACCTTTGAGTTAGTAGTGCACTATGATAAGGACTACAATACCAGGAGCAATCGACAATATTACAATAAATGGAGAGAAGACTGACATTTTGAACAACTTCATTTTACTTGGATTCACATTCAACAACCAGGGTAGCAAAAGTCAAGACATCAAAAGATGTGTTATATAGGAAAAATCTGCTGCCAAGGACCTCTCCAAAGTGTTAAAGAGCAACCACATCCATTTAAAGATTAAGTTGTACCTGATTCAAACCTTGATATTTTCAATTGTTTCTTACACATCTGAAAGCTAAACAATGAATAAGGATGGCTGAAGAAAAATACTTGTTTATAAACAATAAATAAAGGTAACCTCAGATTGTGATCCTGGTGAAAAGGACTTAATATCTCTTAAAACACCAAAAGAAGAAATCTGTCTTGGGGGAAGAGCAACTAGAGTGCTTTAGAGGGAAAGATGGAGAAATCTGGTCTCACATGCTGTAAGCGTGTTGTCAAGAGTGGCCTTTCTCTGAAAGACACCTGAGGCTGTGAAAGAGAAGTAGACCCTCAACAAAATGCAGTGACACAGTGATTGTAATAATGAACATGGCAGAGGTCATGAGAATAGGGCAGGCTAGTGAAAGGTTCTATTGTTCATAGGGCTGCTATGAGTTTTATGCAACTAGACAGTACCAATCTAACACCACCACCAAGCACTGTACTACAAGCTAGCTAATTGATGAATCTCAGTCACTCTGTGGGAGAAAGATGAGGCAAGTGTCATCTCAAAAGAGCGCTTCAGAAGCCTGATGGAAGGTTGACATGAGTAGAAATCAACTGAATGGCAGTGGGTTTGGTTTTGGGAGAGCTAGTGTATGAAGCTATTCTAGGCTACTAACTGAAAGGATGGAACTTCATGTTCATTCGTAAGTATCAAAAGACAGGCCTTGACATGTGGTTACTAAAGGTGAGAACTACGGAAAATATTCAACACATATTCAACACAGCTCTACTCTGACACACATGGGCTGCCAGGAGTCAGACAACTTGACGGTAAATGACTTGGTTTTCAGGCACCATGGACTACATTAAGTGTAATGGAACACAGACATTCAACATCTATTTTAAAGTTCCAAGACATTTAATATTTTTGCTAGCAAAAACTGTGGGTTGTGCCAGTTCTGCATTAGAAAAAAAAATCAAACCAAAAGAGTAAAAAGCAAGCTACTCAGGATTATTCATGTAGCTTGTTAATGGCAGAAGGAAAAATAGAACTCAACTTCCCTATAACATAATGCAGTGATCTTTCCACTATTACAAAAACTAACTTCCCAAAATCTGTACCATTACATCATTACATTTGGAAATCACATATAAAAAAATCATATAAATCCTCATTTAGAAGGAAAGTACCAAGAAATTATCTGGCAGAGGTTAGCAATTATGAATGCTATACTCTATTTTAAATTAGAAGTATTATTTTACACCTTTCTCCCTCTAAGTACCTTATCTCAGCATCATTTTAACAAATAACTAAGAATTTATATAGTAAAACCAGAAGGATCCTCTCAGGGTAATTCCTTAGAGAAAGTCTAGGTTATGTCAACATTACTGCTTAAAATATTCAGAGATACCTTATTTCTGCAAATGTCTTTGGTTACAATTAACCTCAATGTTTAATAGATTGTTCTTAAACATCATTCTTTAGCACATCTACTCTGTCAAAGCTCCGCTGGCCTAGTGTTAAAGAGCTGCACTGTCAACCCAAAGGCACTGGTTTAAATCCACTAGCTGCTTTGTAGGACAAAGATGGGCAATCTCATCCCATGCAAAACTGACTGCCTCTGAAAACCCACTGGAGGTCAGCTTTGGGTCAGTTTCAACTTGATGGCATATAAAAACTCTGGCAAATACAATGATACATAGAGTAATAAAACCAAGAATGTGGTCACTTTATTAATTCCCTTTTAAAGTTTTCATAATAAAAAAAGGCAAATAAACACATCAACCGATCACTGAAAATGGTAAACCCTATGCCTGCCACATGTGCAAAGGGAACAGTGAAGCTAAGGAAAGGCATGTAACTTGAATAACCACAGATTACTGAGATTGAATATCCAACTGGCTCATTACATCTAGCTTCAAATTACTTTTGGCAGTTTCAACAAATCAATTTTCTCCCCTTCACAGGATAAACACTGGTCATAGTTATTCAAAACCCAACAGCACAGGCTATATAAGTCAGTTCCTGAAATCTAGGAGAATTTTAAAGCAACAGCCAGTATGACATATATAATTGTTTTTAAGACACTAACTACTATTTGAATTTATGACATATAAGTATGTCAAAGCACTAATCATTAAGATGATTACTATAGGAACTAAATATATTACAAAAAAACTCCAGTTCTAGCATTTGAAGTTGCAACTACAAATGAAAGGATTAACTAAGGTAGTGCCATTCTTGTAATCAAACTTTACAATTATACCAATAGGAAATAACACACTAATTACAACACTGCATTTCTATAACACCAAAGTCCAACCTAAGTGATGTATCTGAGAAAAAAATGAAACAAAAGTGATGCATCTTCATATTCATTATCATCAATAAAAAATTCTACCTGCAAGAAAACAGCATCTTTCTAAAGTTCTCTTATTTCTAATGTGAAAGATAAGGGTACAATTAAATGATGCTTACCTAATATTTAATATTTTTTTAAAGGAATACATGTAAGAGAAACTATTTCACATTTTAATTATACAAAGTCAAATAGTCTGGAGACTAAGGTGCGTCTGATACAGGCTATGGTCTTTCCAATCACTTGTTATGCATCAGAGAGTTGGACAATGACTAGGGAGGATAGAAGGAGAATTGATGCCTTTGAGCTGTGGTGCTAGAGAAGAATATTGAATGTACCCTGGATTGCCAAGAAAACAAACAGATTCATCCTGGAAAGGGTTAAACCAGGCTGCTCTTTGGAGGCATGGATTCTAGGGCTTCGTCTGACATACTTTGGACATGTTGTAAAGAGGGACAGGTCCTTGGAGAGGGACATCGTGCTTGGGAGGGTGGAGGGACAGTGTAAGAGGGGAAGACCCCTCTATGAGGTAGACTGATCCAGTGACTGGGGTCATCGGGATGGGTGTGTCAGAGGTGGTGCGATTGGCACAGGATAGAGCAGTGTTTAGGGTTGCTGTACATAGGGTCACTATGAGTCACAAGCGACTCGATGGCACATAACAACAACAAAGTCAAATATGTTAAAATATATGGCACCTTTGACAACAGAGTAACAGAACACAAAAAGGACTAAAAGCAAAGCTAAAAGTTTATTTTCAATTAAATATAGTCTAATTCTAATACATGTTTTTGAAATTCAAAGTGTTAAGACTGGAAATTTTGCTAATAATCTCACAATTTTATTTAAATATAATTTTAATACTTTCTTTCAACAAGACTATGGACTCTCTTCTATAATGCTGTTCAACTACCTCAACTCAACTCAGTGAAGATCAGTTAGAAATGACCAATAATTGACCCTTCAATGGGTTCCCTGAGAACATAAATAGCTAGTGGATTTGAACTGTCTGCCTTTTAGATGGCAGTGCAACTCCTTAACCACTAGGTCACCAGACAAAGGAAATGGGCGGGGGGGGGGGAGAGAAAGGTCTCTAGCTTCATATTTACTGTACTCAAGAGCAACGGTGTCTCTCTAGAGACTAAAGTGCGCCTGATACAAGCCATGGTCTTTGCAATCACTTGTTATGCCTCAGAGAGTTGGACAATGACTAGAGAGGACAGAAGGAGAATTGATGCCTTTGAGCTGTGGTGCTGGAGAAGAGTATTGAATGTACCACGGACTGCCAAGAAAACAAACAGATTCATCCTGGAGAGGATTAAACCAAGCAACTCCTTGGAGGCAAGGATTCTGGGGCTTCGTCTGACATACTTTGGACATGTTGTAAGGAAGGACCGGTCCTTGGAGAGGACATCATGCTTGGTAGGGTGGAGGGACAGTGCAGGAGGGGAAGACCCTCTATGAGGTGGACTGATTCGGTGACTGGGGAAATCGGGATGGGTGTGTTGGAGGCAGTGTGATTGGCACAGGATAGAGCAGGGTTTAGGGCTGTTGTGCATGAGTCACAAACGACTCGACAGCAAATAACAACAACAACTATCATAATGTGATGATAATATACTTTTATTACACGGATAAAGAATTTAACTGTCTGTAAATAGATTAAAAGAAACAGAGAAAGTTAATGTATAAATCAAATTTTCAACTTATCTGGGATAAAGTTAGACATAACGATCTTTAACTCTCCTAACTAGTTTAATGATTAAGAGAATCCAAGAAAGGTGGGAAGGTGGAAGCAGAGGGCTGAAGATATGCAGGGGAAGAGGGGATTAATCATGGAGTTGTACAATTTGATGGGGGGGGGGGTGTGTGAGGGAAATTGAAAGAATCTGTTCTTGAAAACAATGTATTCGAATTCTGTAAATAAAATAGTATAATTTTTTTTAAAAAAAGTCATCTGCAGTACTAATATTTAAAACAGCCTTAGCTTTAGAAGAGAATTATGCAAGTAGATACAATGCACTGAAAATGGGAAAATTATATATTAAAAAAAACTCAGGAGATATGTAAAAATTCTAGAGTTGTCTATATTTACCATCTTTAAAATAAAAGCTACAGTGTGTCTCTTTCACAAAATAATATTCTCTTTAAAACAAAATTTTCACAGGCCAAAAAAAAAAAAACCACCATAAAATTTTCTTAATGAGGAACTTATATGAACCTGATTTTAAAGGCTAGGTACACAAAATTTCATTATATAATTATGTAATAATCTCCCCTAACACAAAATGAAAATAAAATTCAAATTATGTCTGTCAAACAGGAAATCATGGCACCCTAATCTAATAATCAATACATATAGAAGACAGAGACTTCTAATTTGAATAAATGTTGTAAATTCTTATTTTCTTCTTACAGCATAGGGAAATCCTAAAATATCCCTATGTCTTTTCCCTAAAATAGTTTATTAATGCCAAATTTCCTCCTACATATATAAGCTTAAATTTCCATTCTACCATCTTTTGTTTGTTGAAGTGTTTCCGGTCATTTCAAAAGTTTAAGGAGTTGTTTCCTCTTATCTCTCCTATATCAGGTCAACTCACATTTATTTCTTGAATGTTCTTTTTTAGATCATTTAGAATGATCTTTTTAAAATAAATACCAACATTAATGTTTATTCTTATGCCATCAATTATTCCTACTTTAAAATTAAACTTTTGTGCTACGATGTTTCCAGAAATTATTCCATAAATCATTATCTGGAATAACCATGGCCAGAAAGGGGAAAAAATTCCACTAAACCCTGTTTCCTTGTCTTCAACCATATGGGTACCATACTTCAGGACAATGCAAAAGAAAATTCTGTTGACATTTAAGAAATTCTATTCTATTCTAGTCTATTCTATTCTATTCTATTCTGAAATCTAATTTTCTTTACACTGTCATTCACAGCATTATTATTTTCCAAAGTACCTTCTTCCTCGTTTCCTTCATCCTTTTTCATCAAGTGTCCATGTTTAGTGTTATTCCTCCCCCCTACCGCCCTTTCTCCATCCCCTTGCATTAGCAGTAAAATAGATGTAAAGCTTGGTGTAAGTCCAAAAATATTATGATCAAAATACATACTTAACAAATTGTTTGGCTAAATCTTTCATGTATGATGAAAGATTATTACCACAATTCATTAGCAAATTATAGACTTTGAAATGTAGGCAGACAAATATTTGGCCCTGTATCAATCAATTTGGACCAGCTGGGTAGAAATTCACACAATTTCAGGAAACCCGGGAAGTGAGGTGCGCTTTCATTTTTCATTGACTTGAAACATTAAAGAAAAATTATCATTCTATTAAAAATGTCCACTTTTCAAGAATTTGGTAGAGTCACCTTAGTATGGGGTTTATTTTCAGTCAATTACTACTATAGTGACCAATAAACTGACCAATCCTTGTCTAATGTCCTCAGAGGCACTCTAATACTTGACCATTATAATCCACTTTAAAGGCTAAATATGTAATAATAATTCTGTCGCTTTCAGGGGATGGGGAAAAGTGAAATGGTTCCTCTACATACACTAAATAAGCCCAGAAACTAATTTTGCAGTTATTCCTAGTAAATAATATCATTAACATTCCTCCTCTGAGCCTTCCTAACCTAGTAAAGTGACCCTGTACAAAGATTCTGATTGATCCTATGTCTGTCTGCTTTGGTTAAGCTACAAGGCCATATATGATGACAGCTGCACTTTGGGAGCAACTTAAAACAAATTTCATCTTAGTGGCATCTAATCCAGTGCTTGGTACAAGACGCATGGAAAAGTCAGTGTCAAAATTAAACAATGCCGGCTTTGCAATGAGCAGATGCTTTTGCCTTGCAGCTGTAAAAACCTTAAAACAATCCAGCACTCTACTGTCTGGTCACGAAATGACCACAAAGCAATGAATACATTTTGTTATTTATAGAAAATGTTTACTATGAGCTTTTAAACTCTTTCCCCACTTTTCTTTATAAAAAAGGGAGGGGTTTAAAAAATAATGAGAAATAAATTGAGGCTAATGCTTAGAAAACGTATTCCTAAAAGAAGCAACATAATGTATTTTTAAAGTGTATTTACCATAGTAAATCATCTACCAACTATGGTTTGATAGCATGAAGATGATACACAAGACATAGCAGACAAAGAAAAAATTAGCACAAACAGATGTTTGGGGTAGTTATGGCCAAGTTACTTTGTTTTATAAAGATAAGCATGTAAATGATATTTTTACTTCCTGGTCTTAATAAACTTAGTATATTGCTTAGCTAATATTTCTGAGCACTTAACAATTACTTATTCACCCTTTGATTTTATCCTTGCTTTCCACATGGGGAGAGGATTTCTGAAAAGGATGAATGAGGAGGGTATTATTTATTACTATTATTTTCTCAGCTTAAATAATATAGTAATATAATAATACTGTGATCTATGAAGAACTGTAGTCTTTCCCAAACTTTACCTCACAGGAACAAACTTTATCTCTATTCAGGATTTTAGGGTCTAGTATTTTAATACAGAAACAAACTTTTTTTTCAGGAGGTCAAAGTCTCCAACCTCTGTGCCAGTGAAACCAAAGACCTGCTCTGTTTAAGTAGGTATATGACCATATGGTCTTAATCAATCTACTTCTATTAACTGCGGTTAATGTTTTGAAGATGTTTCTTTATTGTCCCTATAAGAAAAATAATCTAGCAGCCTTACCTTTTCTTTCAAATAGTATCTTGGAGGGAAAAATACAGTAAGTTTTTCTTCAACATGCAAATTTTTTCATAAAGGCTTTCTGTCCCCAAGGATATCAATTCATTAACACCTTACTGCATATAAATTTCATGAGATGCTTTGTTGGTTGAAGATTTGAGGATTCTTACCAAAACCCAGTCTACAACAGACATTTCAATGAAATCCCAAAGTAATGTTCACAGTAATAGGAATGAATACAGTTTTATTTTAATATCAAAAAGGCATGAAACTCTCATTGATTAAAAGAAACAAAATCTTAACTATTTTTATAGTTGCTTTTTGCACTTTTGTATGCTGTCTGAAACATATGCCAGGTAAAGTATCAATGCTTTATGTCTCTAAATATAAATTCTACATATTCATTTAAAAGCTAGATTAAATATATGGAAAAAACTATGAAATATTTACTTCCTATTAACTTACACATTGCTGGTATGATTTACTTGTATTCTTTTCTAACAGCTATATTTAAAAAGAACTTTAACAATGGTATCAATCATATTTGCCAAACAATAACATGTCACATAAAACAAAACAAACTTGAAAATGTAAAATTAACAAAATCATCGACATCTATTTCTAGATTTACTCCCTTGTGTCTTAATTCACATAGTTTAGAATAAGAACTAATTCTTTTACAATGTCAGCATTTCAAATTTCAGTATTTATATGCTAACTGCTTTAAAATCAAGTTTTTAAAACTATAAAACTGCAGAAACCAGAGTCTCTTTTATTTCCATGCTGTTCTGTAAAAACTTCGGTTAATAACCAAAATTTTGCTAATAAAACTGCGTGAAAATATTTTGTTTTGAAGGTTATTATTAACTAAACAATTTCAATTTACATTTAATACATCACATATTGTAATAGCACCATATGGAAATTTGCAAAAAATAGTGGGCTCAAATAAATGGTTCTCTTTTAAGTGTATTTTATCCTTTTGGGTCTCAATAACAGCAATATGTTTTTAAAGTACATATTTTACTAAAAAAATACATATGTAAGTCACAAACCAAAAGCTAACAGATGTGTGACTTCTAATTAGTTATAATAATCTCTGCTTCAATGCCATTAGAATGCGCCTTTCTGTTCTTTTGAAAACTAAAAAAGCTCTCCTTTGAATTTTAAACTGTCAGAGTGCTTCAAAGTCAATGTACAAAATTTGCTTTGATTAAAATTTTGGACATCTACAGTGATAACTTTATGAAAGGAAAATATTAAAATATAATTATCCTAAACAGACACAGTCTTGTGAAACTAACCCTACATTCATGTTAAAACACAAAGACTTGAATATAATGAATTTGATTCATCCAGGGACACAAAGCTTCACCACAGTAAACTCAGTCAACTGTTGCTCTTGCGCCTATATTCATGATGCTTAAATAGCTCACTTTAAAACAAAAAAACCTCCAATTGGCTTTTCATATACCCACCCTCCCCAAAAATAACGCACTTGAAAAACTCAAATGATATGAAAGGCTTCAAGGCCTCTTTTCTCCCTTTCATACGCTTTTTTTTTATTTCTGTTTGCAGTAATCTGCCTTTCTCTTTCTCTTTCTCATTGCTACAGAGCAAGCGAGGAGGCTCAGAGCTTTGAAAAGGGGGCTCAGTGTGTAATGGGTCCACTAGAATTAATTTACTTGCACCAAATCCATTGAGCAGAGGGTTTCTCCCCCTTCTCTCTTTCTCTCTCTCTCTTCTCAAATCATTTGGAGTCGAACACAGCCCCCAGCCTTTGTAATTCTAGTAAAGCACTTAAAGTGCACAGTAGGTGTTCATGAGGACCATCTGGTCAAAAGCAAAACAAGCTGCTGATTTTGCCTTTGAATAGAATGAAGCAAGTGTGAATTAGTCTCTTCAATTAGCACTATTACAACCTGTCAAGTGCATATTGTAAAACAGGATTATTACAGTATTGGTCACCAGTGCAATTATTTACTCTCTGCCTTTTCTTGCATATAAAAATGTCTTATGTTTATTACTTTCTGATAACTGAACATAATTTCTTTTCACCCAGGATTTCAAAACTATCAAAATAAAAATCACAAATTATTAAGCATGGTCAGCTAAGATGTTAGGATACAGGTATCTTAAGTAAGAAAAGGCTAAAGTGCTGCCCTGATTCTTAACAAAATTTTATTGTTTCTAGCTTTTTTAAATGCAGGAGAAAAATTCTTTCATAGGCTGGAAAAAGAATTGCCACTGAGTGTGGTGGGAGGGGGTATTGGTTTCAAATGGCTACATTATAAATATTAAACTTATTTCCTAAAGAGATAATTTAGGAAACTTATTTCGTAAGGCAATTCCCAGAGAATCTCAATATTTCTACAATGACTACACTAACATTTTATTTGAAACAGTATCATTACGATAAATCTGTTAACTCGAAATTAGCAATACATGTATTATTTAAAAGACATAAACTCATAATTTTCTTTTTTGAAAGATGAATAAAGTTTTACACATTCACTGCACAATCCTTAGGAAATGATATTTCATTCTTGCTAAAACGTCATTTGTGTTTTAAAACAAAAAAAATCAAACCATGATCATGCTAATTAAAATTCATTCATTCTAATTTAGCCAATGTTTTTCCCTTACAGTAAAAACAAACCAGTTACACTTTTAATTAAATAACAGTACAATTAAATTTACCCTCTAGCATATGCATCTTCTCAGCTATTCTAGTCTTCTTTCTGTTTGGTACCAGCACCTCCAATTTTTCCCATACTGGAATTACTACCCCTCCCCAAATCATGGGGGGTGGGGGGAGAACACTTGCAAAAACATAACTCACAAAAACAACAACTAAAACCTCCTAAACATTTATAGAAAGGGCATGTAAATTAAGAAATTATAGTCAAAATCCATTACTAATAATTTCTCATTAGTTTGATCTGTAAAAATGACATATTTAATCACTGTTACTGGTAATCGGTATTAAAGAATAAGCCAAAATACACATTAGCCAAGTAAGCTAGACACAACATATAAACCTGACAGAAGGTCCAAATTTTCACAATTATTTAGTCAAGATTCTGATTAAGGATGCTATGATTTATATATTTAGTTCACTTCCTGTTAATTCAAATTCCACTGGCTTTTTCTACTTCACAATCACTTCATGTTTGTACAACCAGGTATTAGTAATGGAAAGTTTTCCTGCTATACGTTAGATACATATCTTTGTAGGTTTTAGATATTCACCTTTCATTCTCATTAAAGATAAAATTAACATTAGTAGGAACATTGGAAATACTAAGAGAAATCTGAAGATGACTAAAATTATTCCAATAGCTATTCCTTATGCTTCTCATTCTACATGATTCAGTACCCAAATTACTTAGGTTTCTTAGTATGGTTATTCTGGGTCATGTCTGTATTTCTTAAGCTTGTATGACACCTACTCTTAAATAAAAGTGTGTATTTGGCCTAATAGAAGCTTTTGCAATAGTAAGATGGACAACAAAGAATCAGTTTCCAAGAAAAGTTGGCTTGATTTCAAGGCCTTTATCCCCTTCCACACCTGTTTTTAGGATTTACAATAAGCAAATCAATCTTCCCCCCCCCTTTATTTAACCAATCTCAAGTGCATTTGTAGTCACATATTTTAAATAGTAGTATTAGGAATGACTAGAACCTGTGAGAATGTTTATACAATCTAAATTCTCAGTACAAAAAATTCATTAAAATAAGGTAGTAAGCTTGTTTAAATATTCAAAGAAATTTACTATTTTAAAGTGTGACAAGCAGCTAATTAAGGACTCAAAAAGGTGGAAAGCAGACTGTCACAAAGCTACTGTTATAATATTTTTACAAGCTGTTCTGCCATAATGGGAAAAGAGGGACTTTTCTTAGGACTGTCTCCAAATCTCTCCATTCTGATCTCTTTATATTATCATTCCCTTCTCTTCAAGGAGGAGAATTTAAGTAGGAAGATTTGTAAAGAGATTTTTTTTTAAAAAAGAACCTTAATAACTCAGCAGTTTAAATTAAAATCTAGAACACCCAAAGGACACAAGTCATGCATCGTGAGGCATGAGACCACAGAGGCAAAATGAACAAACACTTGTACAACTATGAGTTTATCACCACTATGTTGCAGGAACATATGGTCAATGAAGAGTTTATTTGACTTTCGAGCTGCATTGCTATTCTATTTTCTAAAGAATTGGTCTATTTAAATGTGTTTTTGTCCAATACTATGTTAAAATCATAATGATTTTATGACTATTAAACACTTGTATTATTTAACATAAACTTCTCTTTGGGGAGCTTTCTCTTGAAAAAGCAAAGACTATGAAAAATTAAAAATATTCCACAATTAGTAGTGTAGGGGTTTTTTTAGTAACACAAAAATAAAACACTACACTATAACAGAGAAATCATCAAGGTTTTATTTTTCATTTTCCACATTTCTCAGTGTAGTTTATTGGTTAGAATTTATTATTAAAATAATTAAGCAGGACAAGAAAGAGATTCTTAAAACTGTTCACAGAGATAAATGTATACTTTCAAATATATGACATCATTAAACCTGCATATTAATAATAAAAATACATTTATAAGGTAAAATCGCAGAAACACTTCAAGATTTTACTCTTTTATCTTGGTGCAATCAATGTGACCTTTAATTTTGCAACAAAAAAGGGGTGGGTAGGACGTTACTTTATGATTACAACATAGGAACACTTTGTCTTCCTCCTGAAACTCCCCATGTATTCTACAAGTTTAAGGAGGTAAATTGTAGGATTAGGCCTGTGTGATTCAGAGCCTGGTGAGTGTGATCTACATCCTTGTTCTAAGTAGTACAGAATAAAAAAAGACTATGCATAACTATCTACTCCAGAAAAATCACTAATACTGGAAACTACATTTTCTTAGCAAATTATATTACAAAATGCAATTTTTAAATCAACTAAAAAAATAAGAAAAAGGGGGAGGGGAAGAGTAAGCAGAGAAAAAGAAATAACCAAACTCTTGCCATGAAAGAGTATCTGTCTTGACAAAAATATTTTAGGACATTTTTTAGAAATAATATTTAGAAAAGGCGATGAAAATCATTCACTGTTTTCCAATCCTTTAAGTTTAAAAATATATCTGATGATCTAAATAGCAGGCCATGAAGAACAGTTTCAGCCAACTGTGGCACACAATAGCACATTTGCAGAATCTGAAATATTTCTTTAATAATTGATGTAGTCATTTTGAATCATTCTGCATAGGATATCAGGTGTGAGCAGATTGCATTAACACTGCTTAAACATATCAACTTGTCAGTATGGCCAACTCGATTTCGGAAATATTTGCAGTATTTTCCCATCGAAACAGTAATAAAGGCAAAATAAATATATGCCACTACTTTATAATCACCGAACATTAATGAATATTTTATGTCTTTTTAAATCTCCCTGTTTAATTTAAAAGGGTGAAATTAAGTCTCCTCCCTGCAATATGCCAATTATCTGTAAATCAAACAATAACTTGGCCATTATGCTCCTTTTTGTTAATATAAGAGAAGCTAATTTGAAAGCAGTGAATGGCATTTATAGACTATCAACTTAATAGTCCTTTCTGCCCCCTTGTGGAAGAAAGTGGAAATACACTCAAACTACAGAAACTGGCACTGTTAAAAACACACATACCTGCCACCAAAAACAAAAAGACTGTTTCATTATCGAATAATAATGAAAATATTGAACAATAATGAAACAGTCTTTTTGTTTTTGGTGGGATGTGACCATTATTGCAAAATCAGAAGGATAAATAATAAAATATGTATGAGGACAAAAGTGGTATTGGGGTGGTATCAGAGGGGTGAGGACAGGAAGGGGTGAGATCACAGAGTTGCCCAATTTGGTGGGGAGAGAGTAAAGGGAACTGGGGACCTAGAAAGGCAGGGTCATCGTGGGCATAGATCAACGGTGATTAATTTTATAAAATATAATTAATGGGTATGATTGTATGAAACAAAAATGTAAGCAAACCAGTATTATATAATTTTTTAGAAAAATGTTTGATATATAAAACTTTCAGTATAAAAGAAAGCAGCAGCCAATATTTATCCATCAGGTATTATCTTACTCTTCGATTAGAAAACTTAAATCGGCAACAGCATGAAATTTGTCTCATAAGTGTTTCTGTTGATAAAACTGAAGTTAATATGAAACTAACTTTCCTTCTTTGATTATATGCATATAACTCAGATTTTCATATCATAAAAATCAAGTAAATGCAAACCTCTCACTCAAAGTGGCTTCAAAGAAAGATTTAAAGATGTTAATTATCTAACAATAAACTATTCAATTGATGAAGAGAAAATAACTTGAGGCAATAAAAGCTATTTATGTCAACAGAATGTTATTCAAGAAGTGAAATTAATGGAAAATATATGAGAAAAATAAGCCATTAACAGTTAAGCAAATATAGAAACAATTTATGTATCCCTGGAAAAGAGATGAAAACAGTTTATTCTTTCAGCATGACAATAATTATGCTAAGGTACCTGGTCTCAGAATTAATAAAATAATCTAAGGTAAAGAATAATTCTCTGTTTAATAAATCTAATAAATTATTGTTGTCTTCATAATTTACAACATAATGTGACAGTCATCATTTTCAATGTTTCTAAACAAATCTTCACTTCTTTTTTTCCTCATGGATATAAAAACCTGACTTCTTAGGTGGGTGGGGCCACAGGCATACCAAGAACATACCTCTTCTCTCCTGGGGGGAAGTTCTTTTATGAGACAGTGGCCCTGGTTGGCCATAGTGAAGAAAATAATGACACTGTAAGTAAACTCTTCTCAAATATTGAGTTAAATGATGGTATCCAACAGAATCTTATCTGTAAAAATGAATATTGTCTACTGTTGGGATTATGCTGCTTAGGAAAATCCACTTCATATTCCTTTTGAAAACAGGTAGGATACAGATTATAAATATATTTGAGAATAACTTTTCAAATAAAACATATTCTACAACACGCATCCTTTGTCAATAAATTATAAACTAATACTGTGAAGAATTGCTATAAAATACATTACATAATAATGAGTTATTTTTAATAGAGTTTTAAGTTGATATTTTCAGAATTATCAAGAGCTCCCATTTATAACATCTATCTTTCTAGGTCACCATTTAGATTATCTACAGTAATCACTGATGCTCCAGTTAATTAAAATTAAGAGCCCAATAATGAAACATAAAGAGAGTTTCCAACCAGAACAGATAAGCCCTCTTTAACAGGGTCAACATTAGCTATAATGAGCTACCTTTATTCCTTAGCTGTGAGACATAACTCACCTCTTGAATGGTACTGCTTCCTGAGAAGTTCAGGTTGTACTCCCGCTGGACTTCTCGGTGGGTGATGATCAGCATGAAGTTTTGATTTAATGATTCCTGCAGGGCACTGAAAGGGTTGAAAGAAAAACAAGGAACTCAGAGATGAACAAGTTCTAGCATGCTTTACAGCTAGCTGCAAAAACCCCAGGAGTACCCTAACCTCCACACAGGCATGTCTGGACCCAATGTTATCATCTTTTCAACTCCTAAAGGCAAGAGAGCATGTTGAGAATCACCAAGGGGAGCTAACCTGTTAACTCTTTCTTTACCAAGGTGCTGTCAGATGTTAATTCTAAATATTTTACAAAAATAAGAATTTAAAGAAACTGTTATTGACTATTTCTTTCAACAGTGTCAAATTAATAAAGCATCTAATAAAACCAATTAGACTATCAAAATGTATACTAAAAGAGTGGCCCAATTCCAAGAAAGTGAACTATTTTTGAAGAAAACAAACATGCAACTATAATTTATAAATGCTATTCAGGACAAAAATAGGGTTTCTTACAATATTCAAGGAGATAGATTGTTTATGAAAATGTTAAAATACAAAGGAAAACAGAAATATACCAGTACTCTATCTGAATAGATGTACTGTCTACTTTAATTATCCTTGGAGAGGAACATCATGCTTGGAAGGGTGGCAGGACAGTACAAACTCTAGATGAAATGGATTGATAAGACTGACTGGACTGGGGCACAATGGGCATAGGTGTGGCAGAGACTGAGAGTGGCTTAGGATAAGACAGATTTCAGAGCTACTGTGCATAGGGTAGCTATGAGTCTCATGTAACTTGATGTCACATAATAACAACATGGCATTAAAAAATACTTTTTGGGGAAAAAAAGTTCTCACTTCCCCTTGCCTATCAGTAACTATATGAAGACATTCATAAAACATAAAGATTAAAATTATGCAGGTTAAACTATCTCAAACGTGTGCCCTATTTATTTCCCTTAATTCAAAGGCAAGAGATGTAAATTACTTAATAATAACACTATGAAATATTATTGATCAAAATAAAGAAAATTTGGTTCCAATATAAGTTTCTTGAGGAAGAACTTTATGTTCTAGTAAATTAAGTTTTAATAATGTCATTTATTATACCTTAGAAATATACTTAATAATAAAAAAGATAAATACCTCCATACATTTCCATGATACACTTTCTTAATGTCTATATTTCACACATTGCCTTCTGCAAAATTACTACAGGATTTAGGATTTTGTTTTTCATTTATTTATTAATATTAATGCAATGCATTGTACTATCCCAAAGTGATAAAAGAAAGCAACTAGAATTTACACTTCTTATCCATTAAAAACTTCAGGCACCATTAGGGATAAATAGGTAGATTTAAAATAAAAAAAAATTCACACACATGCAGGAGTGTGCGCACGCGCGCGCGCGCGCACACACACACACACACACACACACACACAGAGAGAGAGAGACAGAGACCATGAAGGGGAGAGGAAGAGGGAGGAGAGGGTGTGGGTTTAAAGGAAGTGGGAGAGGGAGAGGGTGTGGGTTGAAGGGGAAGAGGAAAGGAAGGGAAGGGGGAAGGGGGGGAGGGGGAGGGAGAGAGGGGATAACCCAAACTCACTGCTATGGGGTGGATTGCAACTCAAAGTGACCCACCATCCAGTTTCTGGGGTTGTAAATCTCTACAGAAGGAATCTTTCTTTACAGAAGGAAACAAGAACAACTGGTGGAATAGAACAGCTGATTTTTCAGTCATCAGTACAACATGTAAGACATGAGGGCTTAACAAGTACATTTGGTAAACTGGAAGAAGTAGTGAAGTGGAATAAAATGATAAATGAGAAAGAACGGCTTCTATGACAGTTGGGAGGGGGCTAAGATAAATGTTCATAAAGTATGAAATATGAAGAATAAAAACCTTATAGAGTTAATCCCTTAGAAGGCATGGGATTTTTGCTTGGTTTGTAGAAGGGAGATGTGTTACTTTTTCGGTTTGTATTTGTTCTCCAATTTTATTTTTTTTTTAAATTGGATTGCTTACAAAAAGTATGTATACATGTTTCACACTATTCTTCATTCACATTGTGCTTCATAAAATCATTCTCATGCATTGGTTTGTAAAATTAATAACCATTGGTCCTTGCTCATCATTACCCTGTCTTTTCGCTCAGATACTTCCTATTTCCTTCTTGCCCCTCCTCCACCCACCTAGCTGTGCAACTCTTTGGGTTCATGCCTACTCATCCTCAGCCCTCCCCACCTTGAGTTCTCATGCATGTTTTCCTACTTATTCTTCTGTTTTTTTACAATAATGGTCTTATGCCGTATTTGTGCTTCCAAGATAGCGTTAGTTCACTCAGCATAATGTTCTCCAGCCTCGCACAACTTATGTAGTATTTCTCTGAATCGTTGCTCTTGACTGCTGCATTGCATTCCATTGTCAAAATGTACCAAAGTTTCTCAATCCATTTGGTTGTGGTTGGATATTTGGGATGTTTCCATGTTCTTCCAATGGTGAGTAAAACTGCAATGAACATTGGTGTACATATCTCCTTTGTGTCTTAGCTCTAGTTTCCTTGGGGTATATTCCTAGCAGTGGAACAGCTGGATAATATGGAGTTTCTATGTTCAACTTTTTAAGAAAACGTCAAACTGTCTTCCAAAGTGGTGGCACCATTTAACAATCCCACCAACAGAGTATGAGAGTTTCCACTTCTCCACGCCCTCTTCAAAAATTGCTTGCTGTCCTACTAAACTTTCTCACTGCTACTGGGGTGAGACAGTATCTCATTGTGGTTTTTATTTGCATCTCTCTTATTGTCACTGATGGTGAGCATTTCTTCTTGTGTCTGTTGCACATCTGAATGTCTTCCTCTGTGAAAAGTCTTTCCATGTCTTTTGTCCATTTTGTAACTGAGTTGTCAGTCTTTTTATTCTAGAGGTCCAAAAGTATTCTGTAAATTCTTGTTATGAGACTCTTTGTCTGAGATGTTACTGCCAAATGTTTGTTCCCAATCAGTAGGCTTTCTTTTCACTCTGTTGGAAAAAGTTTCTGATGAGTACAGAGACTACCTTTACAAAGTCTCATTCATCAATTGTATCCTTGCCAGACTATGCATTTATGGCTGTACTTGGTAGTCTCTTTATACCATAGGCTAGGCCTTCTAAGCTTGGTCCCAGGTTGTCTCTGATACTCTTTATTGTTTTTGGCTTGATTCCACCTTGAGCTGATTTTTGTGTACAGTGTGAGATGTGGCTCCTATTTCAGCTTTCTGCAGGTAGCAGTCCAGTTTGGTGAAGAGGTTATAATTTCTCCATTTGATAGGAATTATTTTCTGGTGGACTACAAGTTGATCAAAGATAAGACAGAAGGGTTAATTTCTAGGTTCTCGATTCTGTTCCATTGGTCTATGTGCCTGTCATGGTAACATTACCATGCTGTTTTGGTTACTACCACTCTGTAGTAGGTTTTGAGGTCAGGGGGTGCTATGCCTCACACTTCATTTTTGCTTTTAAGAAGTGTTTTTTTTTTTAATTTGGTGTCTCCTTCCTCTTCAAATTAATTCCTAGAAAAATGAATGCTACTGTTGTTAAGTGCCATCAAGTCACCTGCGACTCATAGCAACCCTGTGTACAACAGCCCTAAACCCTGCTCTATCCTGTGTCAACCTCACTGTCTCTGACACACCCACCCCAATTACCCCAGTCACTGTATCAATCCACCTCATAGCGAGTCTTACCCTCTTGCACTGTCCCACCACCCTCCCAAGCAAGACATCCTTCTCCAAGGACTGTTCCCTCCTTGCAACATGTCCAAACTATGTCAGATAAAGCTTCAGCATCTCCTTTCTAGGAAGAACTTGTTAGTTTTCTTTGCAGTAAATGGTATATTCAATACTCTTCTCCAACACCACAGCTCAAAGGCATCGATTTTCCTTCTATCCTCCCTAGAGGACACTGACACATAGCAAGTGATTGCAAAGACCATGGCCTATATCAGGCACACCTTAGTTTCTAGAGTGACACCATTGCTCCTCAGTACTCTGGAGAGGTCCCTAATAGCAAATTTTCCTATCGTAACTTGTGTTTTAATTTCCTGGCTGCTGGTGTCAAGAGTGTTGATTGTGGAGACAGCAAACTAAAGCCATTAACAATTTCAACCTCTTCACCTGATGCTGTCAATTGTCCAAGTGGTGAGAATTTTTCTTTTCTTGATATTGAGCCTCAATCCATATTCAAGGCTGTAGTCCTTGACCCTCTGCAGCAAGTTCTACAGGTCCTCCTCAGTTTCAGCAAGCAGGGTTGTGTCATCTGCATAATGCAGATTGTTGATGAATCTTCCTCCAATTCCCCAGACTACTCCTCATATAGCCCAGCTTCCCGGATAATCTATTCTGCATATAGGTTGAATAAGTATGGAAACAGGTATGGAAACAGGACACATCCCTGGCATACATCCTTCCCAATTTTGAACCATGCAGTGTTTCCTTGTTCTGTTCTGACATTTTATAAGAAACATAAATGAAGGCTATACACATGGATTTCACTTGATGGTGTGCATAGGAATCAGACTGATTACATCTGAGGAAAGATCCGCTGGAGAAGCTCAATATAGACAGATAGATCTTGAGTATCTAATATGTGCTTGATTTACTATCACTGCTGGGGATGCCATGGTGAACAAAACAATCCTAATCCATGTATTCTTAAATAAGCACTATTTAAGTAATTTTAATAATATTAAGTACGATAAACAATAATTAAGTGAAAAATTAATTTCACAGATGCTATGTGCTGTGAAAAAAAAGAGAACAGCATTAAAACCTTCTAAAGGTAGCACAGGGGTGAAGTAAAGAGAATTACTATCAATAGAATAGTTTGGCAGAGCTCCTCTGAGGACATGACATCTGAAGCTAGTTGGTAAGAGGTCACAGTGGTCTCTGATCATGTGGGTCATTGTAGACTGTAATAAGAATTTAGATTTTTATAGTAATTACGAAGGAAGCTAATGAATGAATATAAATTTTATATAAAATTATTTTGGCTGCTCTGGCTATTGTTGTTGTTGTTGACGTTCTTCGAGTCGGGCGACCCTATGAACAAAAGGCCTGAAGCTTTTCTATTAATTATTGACATTTATCAAAGTCTATTTATCGAAGCTCGGGCTACAGTTGGGTAAAATGGAGGCTGTGAAAGAGACAGGAGGCCAGTATCGGTAAGAATAGTGGTTTGGACCAAGCTAGTAAAAGTGCATATGGTGAGAAATTGCCAGGTTCTGGATACATTTTAATGGCAGAATCCAAATAAATTAATGGATAAAGTACAGAAGAAAAAAACATCTCTAAGTTTTCTGAATTAAGAAAACCAAAGGACAAAATTTACACTCAATTAGATGAAGTAAGAGTAAACTGTTTGGGGAAAACAAAGTAAAGTTAGACATGTTAAGTAAGTATGTTGAGATAATGTTGTTGGTAGGTGCTACCGAGTCTACTACGACCCATAGCAACCCTATGAACAAAAGATCTGAACCCTATCCTATCCTGTGCCATTTTCACACACTGTTCACTGAAGCAGTGACCATGCCATCCACCTTGTCAAGGGTCTTTCTCTCCTTTGCCAACCTCTACCTCTACCTCTCGGAGCATCATGTTCCTCTCTAAGGAATAGCTTGTCCTAGTAAAATGCCCAAGGCATCATCATTTTTGTCTCCAAAAGAACATTCTGGCTACCTTTTCAAGATACATTTATTTGTTCTTTTGGCAGTCCATGGGATGTTCAGGGCTCTTTGCCAACAAAGGCATCAATTCTTCTTCTGTCATTCTTTTTCCTTTTCCAGCTCTCAGATGCATAGCGGGTGTTCTGAAACACTACAGCCTGAATCAAATGCAACTTAGTCCTCAAAATGACATCATCACTCCCTAATAATTTGGAAAGGTCCCTAACTGAAGACTTTTCTAGTGCTGTTAGTATCAAGGGTGTTAACTGTGGATCCCCGTAAGATGAATTTGCTGACAGGTTAACTCTTTTCTTCATCTATCATAATGTTGCCTATTCCCCTTTGAAAGGTATACTATGATGAAAATGAAAACCAGAAGAACAGTGTTGCATTCATAGTCAAAAAGAAAATTTCAAGTTCTATTCTGAAAATACAATGTTGTGAGTGATAGAACATTATCCACATGCATAAAAGGAAGGCCCATTCATACTATTATTCAAATATACATTCCTGCAGCTAAAACCAAAGGGAGAAAATAAGAATATTTTTACAAAATCTCCCAGTCTAAAATTGACTGAACATGCAATCAAGACGTGTTAATGATAACTGGTCACTGGAATGTAAAAGCTGAAAACAGTGAAGAAGGAATGGTAGATGGAAAATATGGGCTTGGTTTAAGAAATGAGGCTGTAAACAGAATCATCAAATTGTGTATTTTCAATGATTTATTCATTGTAAATACCTTTTTTAAAAGACACAAACAATGACTTATACATGGACCTCATCTGATGGGCTGCACAGGAATCAAATTGACTACATTTGTGGAAGGAATTGTTGGAAAAGCTCAATATCGACAGTCAAAACTAGGCCAGGGGCAGACTGTTGGTCAGACATCAATTGCTCATGTGCAAGTTCAAAATGAGGCAAAGAAAAACTAAGTCCGTGAGAACCAAGACAGGATCTTGTATCTATTCCATCTGAATTTCAAGGTCATCTTAAAAATAGGTTTCAGGCCTGAACACCAATGATCAAAGACTAGGATATCAATCATGAAGATAGCAAAAGGATATTACAAATAAACAGGAGAAAGAAAAAACTGAAATGTATGTCAGAGACTCAAAATTGCAGTAAAGTATTGAGAAACCAAACAAAAGGAAAACATGCCAAAAGAAAAATGGCTGAACAGAAGATTTCAAAGGGCAGCTCAAGAAGACAAAGCAAAGTTAAGTTGAAATACCTATTTAAAAATAAAAAAAACCCTCCCTGTTGTTGAGTCAGAACTAACTCATCCCAGAATCTTAGTAGGTTTCCAGAGGCTACAAAATAATACATGAGAGGAAACTGCCCTTCTTTCTCTCATGGAGCTATTGGTGGATTCAAACCACTTGAGAGATCCACATTTGGGTTAGTGGCACTACTCTCTACATTCAAAGAATGCACAGTGGGATGTAAGAGCTTGCCAAGCAAGAAAAGTCAGACTTCGACTTTCTTAAGTATGGTGACAGAAAATCATGTTAGGGAAACAAGATACTACAGAAAAGGAGAGAGGCCAAAATGGAATGGTGGGGCATTCCAACAATCTGAAGCATAAGAAGAATCAAGATAAAGGAGACTGACAGATAATCCAAGATATGAGAGAAATTTTGGGATTGTGGGCATACCTGTTTGGAAAGGGCTGGGGTGAAATCTCTTGCCTCCACGCTCAGCCCCTAAACTATTTAAGCACTCAGGCTCTACCTGCTCGACATGCAAACAACATTCTGCGGAAAATGATACAAAAATAACTGGAATAGCACATTAACAGAGAACTGCCGGATGTGTAGACTGGGTTTAGAAGAGACCATGGTACAGAGGATATGACAGCCAGTGTTAGATGGAACGTGGATGAAAGCAGAGAGTACCAGGGGAATGTCTGTGTTTCACTGACTAGGTAAAGGCATCCTTGACTGTAGGGATCACAACAAACTATGGCTAACTCTGAGAAGAATGGGAATCCCAAAACACTTGATTGTATTTATGCAAAATCTATATGTGGACCAGGAGGCAGTCGTCAAAACAGAGCAAGAAAACACTGTATGGTTCAAAATCGAGAAGGGTGTATGCCAGGAATGCTTCCTATCTCCAGACCTTTTCAATCTATATGCAGAACAGATCTGAGAGGCTTGGCTCAATGAAGAACATGGCATCAGGACTAGAGGTAAACTCATCAACAGTCTGTTGTACATTATGCAGATGACACAAACCTGCCTGCTGAAACTGAGGAGGACCTGATGTGCTTGCTGCAGAAGGTAAAAGACTGAAGCCTTAAAATATGGATTAAAGCTCAACATAAAAAAAAAAGATTCTCACCACTGGGCCGATGGTCATGATAGACAGTGAAGAGATTGATATTGTTAACAGCTTCAAGTTTTCTTGCGTCTACAATCAACACTCTTGGTATCAGCAGCCAGAAAATCAAAAGATGAATTGCACTGGGGAAAATCTGCTGACAGGGATCTCTCCAGAGTACTGAAGAGCAACAATTCAGTCTGGAGGTTAAGGTGTCCTGATGCAGGCCATAGTCTTGGCAATTACTCACAAGGCATCTGAAAGCAGGACAATAACTAGGGATGACAAAAGTAAAAAATGATGCCTTTGAGCTGTGGTCCTGGAGTACTGAATATACCATGGACTGCTAGGAGAACAAACAGGTTCATCCTGGAGTGAGTGAAACCAAGCTGGTTCTTGGAGGCAAGGATTCTGAAGATTCATCTGACATACTTCTAGCATAATGCAAAGAGGAACCAGTCCTTGCAGAGGGACATCATGCTTGGGAGGATCGATGGACAGCACAAGAGAGGCAGAGCGTGGATGTGACGGATTGACTTAGTGACTAGGGTAATGGTGTACCAGAGATGATAAGATTAGTGCAGGCTAGAGAGAGGCTTCAGAGCTTTTGTACATAGGATTCACTATGAGTTGTAAGCGACTGGACAGCATATAACAATATGGGAGAAAAATCCGTAAAGACTAGTATACGGAGCCAAAAGCAGTAACTGTTCCTCTTAAGGGGCTGTTTCACTAGCAAGTGCAATGAAGTAAAAAATTGATCTGTGGTGCTGTAGAAGAGCACTGAACATTCCATGGGCAGCCAAGAAAACGAATAGATTTGTCTTAGGGAGGGTGCAGCCAGAGTTCTCTTTGGAGGCAATAATGATGAGGCTTCACCTAACATACTTTGGACATACTGTTAGGAGGTGCTATTCCTTGGAGAACACCACAATATTGGAAAGGGTAGAGGGTTGGCAAAGGAGAGGTAAACACTCAACCAGGTGGACTGACAGAGTGACTACTGCAATGGGCTCTTGTGTGTCAAGAAGTGTGATGGTGGCACAGGACAGGATTAGTTTCCAATCTTTTGTTCATAGGGTCGCTATGAATCATACTCGATTCGGTGTTACCTAACAACAACAACAACAGGAATTTTTAGAGCTTCATGTAGAATATTACAGTGATTAAATTCAATCTTATAAATATTTAAGAAACAACAAACATTGGATTAAAAAAATTACCAATTACAATTTTCCCCCCAGAGCCTGTTTATGAGGTACCATTTTACACATGATAACATTGTGGTTTATAAAGGTTAAGTAATTGCTCAAGGTCATGAAGGAATTAGGAGGAGGCACAACCAAGTTCCTAACTTGGTTTTGATTCTATGTTCTCAGTGTTCTATTTTCCAAAAGATTAGTATGGTCTGGGAGATACATGAATAAAATTTGCTTGTAAGAGAAGAATTCATCAATTCTGTAAATATTTCATGCTTATTTGCGGTAACACAAAAACAAAAGTTAAATTCTGATTTCAAGGAAGAAAACAAAGATAAGTTTAAACAGTGAGATATGGTGGATTTTGGAGGACAGAGTTTTTTTGTGTGTGTGCTGTATATTTACACAGTCCAGCATAAGACACAGGGCAAGTCAGCTTCCCCAGCTATAACCACTGACTAGGTTGGGGAATTTCCTTTGCTTAGATTTCCCAGCATCTTGTGAAAATAACCTAAGATTCAATTTCTGAAATTATATATGAATCCAGCATCTGTACCAAAAGATGTCATCCCATACTTGCTTCCATTTTATGTACCAGTGGTCTGTGAGGGCGAGACTTGATTCTCCATGGTTCATTGGAAGACTTCTGACCATCCATAAGGGAAACTAAGGATCACTCCTGGAAAACACACATCATGTGCAACTCCTATCCACCTGTCAATAACATATTACTGTTGTGATGCTAAAAACACTGCAGGGATATTTCCAGGCTAAGATGGATGAGGAGGCGAGACCTGAATTAGCTAGTGAAAATCCTGGGATCACAACTATCTGATCATGGCTGGTAGAAGATCTGATAGTATTAGTGGACCTGCCATGAATATGGAGCTGACTTAAGGCAAACAGCTAATAGTAACAGAATGAAAGACAATGTACAGTTATATCAGGGCACTTTTAGGGTAGCCATTAAAGCAATCATAAAACAGCATGCTTTGGGCATATTGTCAGGAAGTGCCAGTCCTTGGGGAAATATATCATGCTGCGAAAAATAGAGGGTGAGCAAAATAGAGGAAGATTCTCAATTAGACAGATTGACATAGTGACTGACTACAGAAATGGATATGAATCTGGTGGAGATTGTGATGCTAGTGCAGGACAGGATAAGTTTTGTTCTGGAGAGAGCAATCTATTCTCATGTGATTTACAGTCCCAAAACCCAACTAAAAGTTGGTTCCAACCAGATGGCAATGAGCGATGCACAGCATATATGGGAGTTTTGTTGGTCTCATCCATAGGGAGTTGTGCTGCTAACTCAAAAAGACAGTTACCTCTCTGGGAGTTCAAGCCCATTGACAAAAGAAAGACAAGCAGTCTCCCCTGTGCAATGTACAGGCTCAGAAACCTGCTAGAAAATCAGCTAAGTCAGTTTCAACTAGATTTCATTGAGATTTAGAGAGATGTGGTACATGATAGTGCCCTTGTAGCACAGCTAAGCACCAGACTATTAAGGAAAGGATAGGTGATTTGAACCTACGGTAGAAAAGGCCTGACAACCATCTTTAATAAAGATTGTTGTAGGCCACTGAGTCTATTCTGGTTCATAGCAAGGCTCTGTGCCAGAGCAGAATTGCTTAAAAACTTTTTTTTTGTTCTAGGATATCTTGGAAAGAAACCCTGGTGATCTAATGAGTTACCTGTTGGGTTAGTATCCATGTCAGTAGTTTGAAGCTATCAGCTGCTACAGGGAAGAAAGCTGAGGAAATCTTTTCTTATAAAGATTACAGCCTCCAAAGCCTATTGGAGGAGCTCTATTAGTCATAATTGGTTCAGCAGTGATGAATATTTATAAGAGCAGATTGTAAGATCTTTTATACTAAAGAGCCTCTGGTGTATTTGAACAGTTGCTTTCACAGTTGACAGACAAATGTTCCACTGCACAGCAAGTTTCCTTTATCATGAAGAATAGACTCCAAATCAACTGAAGCCAAATCTACAGCCATCAAGGTGATTCTGGCTTGCAGCAACCCTCCATCAGGTTTCCAAGATTGTAAATATTTTTTTCCATTTTTTTAAATTTTACTATTTTTGTGTGAGTGTACCGTCAAATCAGATCTGACTGGTACAGGAGGAGATTGTCCCTCCTTCCCC
>NW_006399755.1:5604308-5611325 GCF_000299155.1 Elephantulus edwardii
ATTTTTTTAGTTAAATTTAATGACCCTTTACAGACATTTTTAATTTCCATTCATTCACTGTTGCACTTTTCTCCCTGCCCACCCCTCCCCTCAGTTCGCCCCTCTCTTTGAAAAGTAAAACAAAAATTCTTTCATTGGCATACAATCCTCCCCACCCCCAAGTACACTCCACTATGCAACCTTCATTCTGGACTCTTGTCATAACCATAATACCCAATCATGTATCGCTTTCAAACTGTTCTCTCCCTCATGTTTCAATGTAGTATAAATAATTTATCCAATTTTTCTCAGTCTCACCCCAACCCTGATGTGAGTCCCATTCTACAACAGTGGCATAATACATTCTTTGTCTTTTTTGTGACTGAGATATTTCACTCAGCATTATGTCCTCCAGGCTCACCCATTTTAAATAACATTGCATGAGTTCCTTGTTTTTCAATGCAGCATAGTATTCCATTGTGTGACTATAACAGAGCTGCTCTATCCATTCTTTTGTTGATGGGCACTTAGGTTGTTTCCAACTCTTTGCTATTGTGAACAAAGCTGCAATAAACATGGGTGTGCATATATCTGCCTGGGTGGCAGGTATGGTTTCCTTAGGGTATATTCCCAGTAGAGGAATTGCTGGGTCAAATGGTATTTCTCTTTGCAACTTTTTGAGAAAGCGCCATACAACCTTCCATAGTGGTTGCACCATTTTACACTCCCACCCCACCAAGAGTGAATAAGGGTTCCAGTTTCTCCACAACCTCACCAGCATTTGCTGTTCTGTTAAATTTTGCTATTCTTACTTGGGTGAGAGTGTATCTCATAGTTGTTTTGATTTGCATCTAGGACAGAGAATATTTTGAAGTACTATGAATGAGAATGAACAATAATTTGAGAAATAGATATCGAAATCAAATTAAAATTATTTTTAGGACTGAATAATTGAGGAAAAGACAAAATGCAAAAAAGAAGACAAGTACCACAATATAAAGAAGGGCCTGTGTTAGAAATCTTGAAAATTATGATGAACTTGAATTATGGAGCGCTTCATTCAAATATAAGGCTAAAGCATTCAAGTTCCAGGAGTATATTATATAGATCCTGATTTATTATAACTTACAAATTTGCACACATTTAATATTTGTAGTGTTTGCCTTTATGCAATTACTTAGACAAAACAAGACTCTATTTTAAGCACTTAGTTATTCTGCAAGGGAACTCTGGAGGCCTAGTGAGAAGAATCTGTGCTGCAATCCCAAAGGCAAGTGGTTAGATGCCACAAGCTGCTCCTTGGAAGTTTGAGCAATCTCCTCCTGTGCAGTTACTAATTCTGAAAACTGGCTGAAGGGTCAGCTATGGGTCAGTTAAGATTTAATGGTACACAACAAAAACAATTATTCTGTAATGTCACTTTTCTCTTCAGGAAATATAATTCCTATTTAATACAACAATGAATATTAATTGGAAAATTTTAGCATATATCAATTGAAGGTAACCTATTAAAATTTACTAAACATACATGATTTATGATGGGTATGTTCTAGTGGATAAGGAGTGATGCTGCCAAGCCAAATCCAATAGATGAGAGAGAGAGAAAGATGGGGGGGGGAAGTAATTTCCTCTCTTGCTATTTATAACCTCTGAAAAGACACTGGAGGGTCAGTTCTGAATCAACAGTATATAACAACAACATATTTAAAAATCTTAAAATGACAATAAAATATCAACAAAAGGAGGTACAATATTTCAGTGGTGGTTATATTTCTGAAGAAAATAAAAGACTTCCTCCAGTTTACAATTTAGTATCAAGAAAATTAAAAACCTCACCACTGGACCAACAGGCAATATCATTACAAATGGGAGTAAAAAGTAATCAATGATTTTCTTTTACTTGAATCCACAATTAACACCCACGGTAGCAGATGTCAAGAAATCAAAAGATGTGCTACACTGGGAAAAGCAAGGACTTCCTTAAAATTCTAAAGAGTAAGGCAGTCAGGTTAAAGATTAAGGTGTTCCTGACTCAAGCCACGTATTTTCAATTTTTTCTTATGCATCTGAACACTGGACAATAAATAAGAAAGACCAAAGAAGACTTGATGCCTGTGAATTGTGATGTTGTCAGCATAATGAAAATGCCATGGACTTGTAAAAAAAATCTCAGAGACAAAGATGGGGAAACACTCTCACAAACTTTGGGCATTTAAGGAGGTGTCAATACTTGGGAGGAAAGAAACATAATGCTGGGAAAGTTAAGAGGGTCAGTGAAAGAAAGGAAGGCACAAAATAGATTGACTCCGTGACTATAACAAGGAGCTTAATAATGGGTAAGACTGATAATGGTGAAGGATAAAGCAGAGCTTTTATTTATTGCTCATAGGGTCATTGTGAGTGCTGGTCAACTCAATGGCACCTAATAACAACAAAAACATTTCAAAATTGACTCTGTAGGAACTCACGGAGATAGAACTTTCTATCTTATGATAAGATAGAAAAAATCTATCTTATGCCTAATATTATCTAGACTTACAGTATTATGTTTTATACAGACTTACATTGGTGTTAAGATACTACTTTCTAAAAAAAAATAAAAATACCACTTTCACATTCCTCACAAACATGGTTCTTTTAAGGAGTCAGCTGAAAGTATTCTCTCTAAACTCCAACTCCAGTCTGATTAATTTATTTAGCCATCAATAATAATGTCTAGGTTTTAGTTAAGCACTTGATGCACAGCCTAAAGACTAGCAGCTCCAATCCACTCAGAGTCATCTCTGAAGACAGGAGTCTCATTTGCTTCTGAGAGGTACAGCCTTGAAAGCCTATGGAGCAGATACACTTGTTATACAAGGCTGTAATAAGTAAAAAAAAAAAAAAAAAAGTCAGATAGCAAATAACAATCTTCAGTATGTACCATTAGTACTTTTGATTGCCTGATATACATGTGAAAAATGGACAATAAAACCGAAAGATCAAAGAACTGACAAATTAATATTTTGGTGTTGGTGAAGAATACTAACCATAATAAACAAAACATAAAATTCCGTCAGTTACAAAAATGGAGAGACTTCATCTCAGTTAACTCAGGACACACAATCAGAAGGCACAAGTCTCTGGAGAAGGATTACCATGCTGGGTTAAGTGGATGTTGTTATGTGCCGTCGAGTCGTTTGCGACTCATAGCGACCCTATGTACAACAGCCCTAAACCCTGCCCTATAGTATGTATGCCAATTGCATTGCCTCTGACACACCCATCTCGATTACCCCAGTCACTGAATCAATCCACCTCATAGAGGGACTTCCCCTCCTGCGCTGTCCCTCTACTCTACCCAGCATGATGTCCCTTCTCTAAAGACCTGTCTCTCCTTACAACATGTCCAAAGGATGTCAGACGAAGCCACAGAATCCTTGCCTCCAGGGAGTAGCCTGGTTTAGCCCTATCTAGGATGAATCTGTTTGTTTTCTTGGCAGTCCATGGTACATTCAATACTCTTCTCCAGCACCACAGCTCAAAGGCATCAATTCATCTTCTAGCCTCCCTAGTTATTGTCCAACTCTCTGATGCATAACAAGTGATTGCAAAAATCATGGCCTGTATCAGGTGGACCTTAGTCTCCAGAGAGACACCGCTGCTCTTGAGTACTTTAGAGAGGTCCCTAACAGCAGACTTTCCCATCGCAATACAATTGAAGGAATATACTGAGTAACTGTATCGAAAGAAATCGGCAGATACAGAAGAATTTGATGAAATAGCATTTGAGCAAGAGCCTATGGTGATGAAGGAAGAAGTTCAAGCTGCTTTGAAGGAAATAGCAAAAAATAAGGCCCCTGGAATAGATGGTATACCAATTAACATATTTCAGCTAACAGAGGCTGCCCTGGATGTACTCACCAAGTTGTGCCAATAAATCTGAAGAACAACCACTTGGCCAACTGACTGGAAGAGATCTATATTTGTTCCCATTCCAAAGAAGGGTGGCCCAACTGAGTGTGGAAACTACAGAACAGTGTCACTGATTTCACATGCAAGCAAGATTCTACTGAAGATTATCCAAAAACGACTGGAACAGGACATCAGCAGAGAACTGCCAGAAGTCCAGGATGGGTTTAGAAGGGGTCGTGGTACTAGGGATATTGTAGCTGATGTTAGATGGATCTTAGCTGAAAGCTGAGAATACCAGAAGAATGTCTATCTGTGTTTCATTGATTATGCAAAGGTATTTGACTGCGTGGATCATAACAAACTGTGGCTGACTCTGAGAAGAATGGGAATCCCAGAACATTTAATTGTGCTAATGCGAAACCTATACTTGGACCAAGAGGCAGTCGTCAGAACAGAGCAGGGCAACACTGCATGGTTCAAAATTGGTAAGGGTGTATTGCCAAGGATGTGTCCTATCTCCATACCTTTTCAACCTGTACGCAGAGAAGATTATCCGAGAGGCTGGGCTCTATGAGGAGAAGCATGGTGTTAGGATTGGTGGAAGATCTATCAACAATCTGCGTTATGCAGATTAGGAGGACCTCATGCGCTTACTGCAGAGGGTGAAGGACTGCAGCCTTCAGTATGGACTGAGGCTCAATGTCAAGAAGACAAAGATTTTCACCACTGGACCAATTGGTAGCATCAGGATGGATGGCGAAGAGATTGAGATTGTTCACAGCTTCAGTTTGCTTGGCTCCACGGTCAACACTCTTGGCACCAGCAGCCAGGAAATCAAAAAACATATTGTGATGGGTTAAGTGGATAGTCAGGAAAAAAAAGCAACACTCATGAAATGGACTGACACAGTGAACTCAACAGTGAGCTCATATATTCTAATAAAAATTATAAGGAGGTTGGTAGACTGAGCAACTTAAACATCAACCCATTCTGTGTGAGAGCTGACTCAACAGTAACAACCATATATCAGGCACTTAGAGCTTCCCACCAAGATTATGGTGTATTGACACATTGACTGCAGCAATGGACTCTGGTTGTTCTGAAGTGTGAGGATGGCACAGGATAGGACAGGGCTCATACCTGTTGTTCACAGGATCGCTATGGGTGATACCTGACTTAATACCACCTAACAACAACCATCACTAAATTTATTAAATTATTATCTTTAATTTACAAATGAAGAAATTAATTTTAAGTTACTGGTTTATGTCATATAAAATTATGTAGCAATGATCCAAGTTCAATTCTTTCTTTAGATTTCTATGATTTGCCCTCCAGGTACCAATATTTCTGTCCTTATTGACTGAAGTTTGCACAAAATTTGCTTGTGCAAATTTAACATATATTGTGTGCTAAGAAATTGAATACTCATTTCACTAAGGCACCATGGAAACCTAAAAGAGAAATACTTAAATTATATGAAGTCAGCTTTACAGAGACGTTGGCACGTAACCTGAGTTAGTTTTCTGATTCTGGGGGGATGAAGTAGGAAATACTATAATGAATGTGACCATATTAATTCATGAAACTTACAAAGCCTTTATTGCTAAAAATTAGTCTCAAGTCACAGTTTCCAGGAAAATTTTCTTCTAATAATGTCTCCTAATGCGTGGATAGTCAGACAGTCCACTTTTGAGGAGTCTCTATTTTATCTTCAAAACAGAAGCATTCTGCCACTTCAACTTTTTATACTTCTAAGGATGATAGCTAACCAAAGCAGTTAGATGAGAAATAATGAGTTTTATGCTTTGTTTTTTTATAATGGAGAGTTTTCTCCCCATTTAAAAAGAAAGGCAAAGGCACAGGAAACAAAGAAAATTTATTTTAAGCATCCAGAGTTTTCTTCAACCAAGGAAATCTTGTCCAATCTGCACCTTCCTCACAATCTCTGCTGTGCTTACGCCTAGTGTTATGGTCATATCATTTGGGGTCATCTTCTTTCTCTGATCCTCCAACTTTGCAAGCATAATGTCTTTTTGCAAAAACTGGCTTCTTTTTAATGTAAGCAAACTACAGGAGACAAAGTCTCACCACCGTTGCCTGTAAGGAGAATCGTGGCGGCACTTCTAGTTTTGTCTGTCCTTTTGGTAATCCAATATTGAGAAAAAACATGAGAGAGACAGAGTAATTCAGACAGAGAGAGATAACTTCACAAGATGAAGCTACTGACAGTTTCAATATCCTTTGCATCCATTAAAGTTCTGCCTATCTATCCAATCATAAGAATCTTTGTTTTATTGACATGTAATCCATATTCTCTAATCATATCCTGAGATGCAATCCATACTGAAGGCTACATTCCTTGATCTTCTGCAACAAGTGCTTCAAGTCTTCCTCACTTTCAACAAGCAAGGTTGTTGTCATCTAAATACTGCAGGTTGTTGCATCTTAATGCCACACTCCTCTTCACAGAGTCCAGCTTCTTAGATAATTTGCTCAGCATACAGATGGCATTGTATGAAACATAAACGTAGGCTATACACATGAATCTCACCTGATGGCATGCATAGGAATCAAATAGATTACATTTGTGGAAAGACTCGGTGGAGAAACTTAGTACCAGCAGTGAAAACCAGGCTGGGTGCTGATTGTGGGACAGACCACCAACTACTCATAAGCAAGTTCAAGCTGCAGTTGAGGAAAATTAAATCAAGTCCACAGGAGCCAAAATTCGATCTTAAGTCTATCCCACTAGAAATTCAAAACCATCTCAGGAACAGGATTGAGGCCTTGAGCACCAACGAGCGTAAGCCAAACGAGCTCTGGGAGGATACCAAGAAAATCATCCATGAAGAATGCAAAAGACCATTACAAAGGCTGAAAAAGAAGAAAAGACCAAGATAGATGTCAGATGAGACTCTGAATATTGTGTTAGAGCGCCGAGAAGCCAATGCTAAAGGAAGAAACCAAGAAATCAAAGAGCTAAACAGAAAATTTCAAAAGGCAGCCCAGGATAATAAAGCAAGATACTATAATGAAATATGCAGAGAGCTGGAGTCAGAAAATCCAAAGGGCCGAACTCGCTCAGCGTTTCTTAAGCTGAAGGAGCTGAAAAACAAATTCAAGCCACGGGTGGCAATACTT
>NW_006399755.1:5612141-5637105 GCF_000299155.1 Elephantulus edwardii
TGGAAGAGTCATCAACAACCTGTGTTATGCAGATGACACAACCCTGCTTGCTGAAACTGAGGAGGACCTGAAGCGCTTGCTGCAGAAGGTCCAGGACTGTAGCCTCCTATATGGACTGAAGCTCAACATCAAAACAAATATTCTCATCACTGGGCAAACTGACAGCATCAGTACGGATAGTGAAGAGATTCATATAGTTAACAGTTTTAGTTTGCTTGGCTTCACAATCAACACTCTTGGTAACAACATCCAGGAAATCAAGAGACGAATTGCACTGGGAAAGTCAGCTGTGAGGGCCCTCTCGAGAGTACTGAAGAGCAACAATGTCAGGTTGGAGACTAAGGTGCGCTTGATCGAGCTATAGTCTTCACAATTACCTGCTATGCATCAGAGAGTTGGACAGTGACTAGGGATGATAGAAAGAGAATAGATGCCTTTGAGATGTGGTGCTGGAGAAGAGTGTTGAATATACCATGGACTGCTAGGAGAACAAACAGGTTTGTCCTGGAGAAGGTGAAGCAGGAATGCTCCTTTAAGTCAGGATTCTGAAGCTTCGTCTGACATACTTTGGGCATGTGGCAAGGAGGGACTGGTCCTTGGAGAGGGACATCATGTTTGGCAGAGTGGAGGAGCAGCAAAGGAGAGGAAGACCTTCAATGAGATGGATCGATTCTGCGACTGGATCGGTGGGAATAAGTGCGTTTGAGAAGGCTAGGTTGGCACAGGATAGAGAAAAGCATTTAGAGCTCTTGTAAATGGGTCGCTATGAGTCGCAAATGACTCAATGGCACATAACAACAAACAACGACAACAGATGGAATATGTAAATATATAAAATATTAGCTTCCATAGGTAAAAGCAATTCCAACACTTAAAAAACTTAAGTATAGTGTTCATCAATGTCTTCATTGAGTTATTTCATATTCAGAGAGTATTTTAATGGAGAATGAATAAGATTATTTTAAAATAGAAGCTGCAGTGACTTTTCAGTGTTAACATAAAGCTGCAGGAAAGTTCTGAAATAATCAATCACCATGTAGCCCAGACACTAAAACAGACCAGATAAATATAGTCCATTCCAATTAATTGTACATCATAAATACAGTCCATTCCAATCTATTGTACATCACAGCAAAGTTGTGCTCTACATGGTTTCAATGGTTTTGTTTTTGGTTGTGTTTTTTTTTAAGTTCGAGTCAGACTGTATGTCTTTTTAACAGGATATTTGTGGGTGGACCTGAAACTCTGACCTTCTGGGTAGCACCAGAGTTCATTACTCACTTGCTTCACTCACTTCATGTAGCTATGTATCTGTCATTAACTACTGACAAAGGAAGGAAAGGCTACTTCTGCCAAAGAGCAACAAGTTCATTTCACAAAGTATCACAAATTGACAGGATGTCTTGTATGAAGAGTAATAATAATTTTAAACACTTCCTCTTCAGCAATTCCTTATATAAAGAATACAGTATTAATGCATTAACAGTTCAAAGTACTGAAAGGACCACAGAAAGTACAACTCCACCAAAAGAAAACAACTACACTATGAAAGAACAAAACTCAGATTTGAATTTGGAGGCTTTCAGACCTCTGTTCACAGCACTCAATAGCTACCAATAGTTCAGTATAGACTTCTAAATGGCTGACAGCTCATTGCTGTTATTTTTATGTACTATCAAGTCACCTATGACTCATAGCAGCCCTATGTACAATAGCTCTGACCCCTGTCCTATCTTGAGCCAATCTCATTTTCTCTGACACACCTAACAGTCACTGAGTCAACTCATCTCTTCCACGGTCTTATACTCCTGCACTGTCCCCCTCCACCCTCCCAACCATGATGTTCTTCTCCAAGGACTGGTCCTTCCTGGCAGCATGCCCAATGTAAGAGAGATGGCTCTTCAAAATCTTTGCCTCCAAGGAGCAGCTTGATTTCACCCTCTTCAGGACAGACCTATTTGTTCCCTTGTCACTCGATGGTATGTTCAGTACTCTTTTCCAGTACCATAATTCAAAAACATCAATTCTTCTATCATTCTTAGTCACTGTCCAGCAATCTGATGCATAGTATGTAATTATGAAGACCACAGCCTGGATCAGATGCACCTTGGTCTCTAATCTGACATCATTTCTCTTCAGTACCCTGGAGAGGTCCCTGACAGCAAATTTTCCCAGTGCAATTAATCTTTTGATTTCCTGAGTGTTTCCAAGAGTGTTGACTGTAGAACCAAGAAACTGAAATTGTTAGCAATTTCAATCTCTTCTCCATCTATCATGGTGCTGCAAGATGGCCCAGTGGAGAGAATCTTTGTTTCTTGATATTGAGCTTCAATCCATATTGAAGGCTGCAATCCTTGACCCTTCTGCAGCAAATGTTTCAGATCCTCCTCAGTTTCCACAAACAAGGTTGGGTCATTTGCATAACACAGGTTGTTGATGAGTTGTCCTCCAATCCTAAAGCCACATTCCTTCTCATAAAGTTCAGCCACCCAAATGATCTGTTCTACATAAAGATTCAAAAGGTATGGATGGAAAGAGGATGCATCCCTTTCTTTTACACCTTTCCTGAATTTGAACCATGCCGTTTTTCTTTGCTCTGTTCTGGTGACTGCTTCCTGGTTCAAACACAGGTTTTACACAAGCACTATTAAGTGTTCTGGGATTCCAATTGTTCTCAAGGTTAACCATAATTTATTGTAATCCACACAGTCAAATACCTTTGCATAGTCAATTAAATACAGATAGACATTCCTCTAGTATTCTTTGCTTTCAGATAAGATTCATTTAACATTGGCTATAATTATCCATCACGCCACAGCCACTTCTAAACTCTACTTGAACATCTGGAAGTTCTCTGATGTACTGTTCCACTTGTCTTTGTATATTCTTAAGCATATTGCTTGTGTATGATATTTGTGATATTGTTTGATTATTTTCACTCTGTCAGATCACCTTTTTTGGAATGGGAATAAATACGGATCTCTTCTAAGTCAGTTTGCCAGGCAGTTAGATACCTCTATATTCATACTGAAATCCCATTAATTAAAATATTACATGAAAACATTATACAATAGAGGTGTGATGTTGTAGTGGATGACAAAAATATAGCAATTACTATATACAAATTACAATTTTTCAGCTATCCATTATTATTATTCAATTATCCATTAAAATACTAATCCTTTATCTGTAACGTGACAGCCACCACAATGTCCATTAAATGAGCCCTGTTTTTGTTGTGTGTGTTTTTTTTAAAAAGGGCCCTGTATTTTATAATTTAAAAAGCATACATACTTTTAGTCAATGTAAGTAAAACATAGATTTGTTGTCACTGCTACATAACAATATTATATATGCCCACTGAAAAACATGGTAGAGAAATCATCAATGCTGCAGATGTAGTAATGCTAGGTAAAACAATAATAATGCCAATATAAAGACCGAAAGTCTCCTGTTTCATTTCTGATGTGTACATATACTATTTCTTTCCTTTCACTAAATATTTTAAGAAATATAAATATAAAATATGTTTGAAGTATTCATTTTCATTAGATTTTATTTCCCAAATATAACCTGACATTGAAAGTAAAATGTAAATTTATTTAAAATTATTGTCCTTTTTAGTATAAAAAATACATATATTTGGAATGTGCAACCAGGCTTTTCATTAATATTTAATCATTTTTTATCTTTCTAAAATTCTCTATTTTCTTTCTTTACTCTTTTTTTGGAGAATGTTTTATAATTTACAATGTTTTTATCTTTTCAAATGCATCATGATCTCAAATTAAAAGGCATGACATATGGCAATTTAAATTCCATTCTAAACTTACAGTCACATGAGCTCTTGTCAACAAAAGACCAAATTTACTATAATTATGGATTATTTACATTAAAACAAAATAAGAAATCAATATGTAAATGTAATGTTTGTTGTAGCTAATACAGCTAGCAATGACAGATTAGGTTCAAACAGCAATCAGTTTGAAAATCTGGTACATATGTAAATGAGCTAGGGTCTCCATGTTTACATTTGACTGTATTTCATTCAGGATTTTAAAATTGTCACAGGAACAGCATAAAAAAAAATAAAATGTTAATCTTTCCATTAGGAATACAACCTGGGAGCTCAAAACTGAAACTAGGTTTTTGCTCCTGTCCAGTTAAATGAACACATGATACTAATAATTCTGAGCAACAGATTACATCATTCTTAATTAACACTCTGCTACAGTTGTTAACATCCTCCAAGACACCATGTTATCATCACCACAAGTTCTGTAACAATCTTTAAACCACATTTAACAAAGGGTGGCCTATTACACTGCAGCTTCTTTTAATTGCTTTCTTTGCTAACAATTAAATATGCTAGATAAACAAACATTTGGTTTCGCATAATTCTTAGTAACATTTTTCATGATCATTTCAAAGATCAGATGCCCTTATGTCTATAATTACTATTTATCAATACAGTGATATATTGGATTCAGCAAAAAATTAACCGAAGTATATCTGATTCATCAAAATGTGGTAATTAGCTGTGATAGTGATATACAGTGATCCCTCAAGTCGTTCAGAATAAAACTGTCAAAACATAATTCTATCCATATAGACAAAATATGTTTTTGTTGTTGTTATGTGCCATCGAGTCGCTTGCGACTAATAGCGACCCTATGTACAACAGCCCTAAACTCTGCTCTGTCCTGTGCCAATCGCACCAACTCCCATCCCAATTACCCCAGTCACTAAATCAATTCACCTCATAGAGCGCCTTCCCCTCCTGTGCTGTTCCTCCACCCTTCCAAGCATGATGTCCCTCTCTAAGGACCGGTCTCTCCTCACAACATGTCCAAAGTATGTTAGACGGAGCCTCAGAATCCTTGCCTCCAAGGAGCCACCCGGTTTGACACTTTCCAGGATGAATCTGTTTGTTTTCCTATAAGTTCATGGTACCCTCAATACTCTTCTCCAGCACCACAGCTCAAAGGCATCAATCCTACTTCTATCCTCCTAAGTCACTGCCCAACTCTCTGATGCATAACAAGTGATAGCAAAGGCCACAGCCTGTATCAGATGCACCTTAGTCTCCAGAGAGACACCATTGGTCTTCAGTACTTTGGAGAGGTCCCTAAGAGCAGACTTTCTGATTGCAATATGTCTTTTCATCTCCTGCTACTGGTGCTGAGAGTGTTGAAAGTGGAGCCAAGCAAACTAAAGCTGTGAACAATCTCACTCTCTTCACCATCCATCCTTATGCTGCCAATTGGCCCAGTGGTGAGAAGCAAAAATGGAAGAGGAAGATAAGAACAAAATGGATGTCAGAAGAGACTCAGAAAATTGCACTGGAGCACAGAGAAGCCAAAGCAGAACGAAGAATTCAAGATACTAAAGAGCTGAATGGAAGATTTCAAAAGGCAGCATGGGATGACAAAGTAAAATATTACAATGAAATGTGTAAGGAGTTGGAGTCAGAAAATCAAAAGGGCTGAACTCGTTCAGCATTTCTTAAGCTCAAGGAACTGAAGAACAAATTCAAACCTCGAGTTGCTATAATCAAGGATGCTTTAGGTAGAATATTAAATGATCCAGGAAATATTAAAATAAGATGGAAAGAATATACTGAGTCACTGTATAGAAAAGAATTGGCAGATACAGAAGAACTTAATGAAATAACATATGAGCAAGAGTCTATGGTGATGAAGGAAGAAGTTCAAGCTGCTTTGAAAGAAATAGCAAAAAATAAGGCCCAAGGAATAGATGGTATACCAATTGACATATTTCAGCTAACAGATGCTGCCCTGGATGTGCTCACCAACTTGTGCCAAGAAATCTGGACAACAACCACTTGGCCAACTGACTGGAAGAGATCTATATTTGTTCCCATCCCAAAGAAGGGTGACCCAACAGAGTGTGGAAACTGTAGAACAGTATCATTGATTTCACATGCAAGCAAGATTCTTCTGAAGATTATCCAAAAACGACTGAAACAACACATCAGCAGAGAACTACCAGAAGTCCAGGCTGGGTTTAGAAGGGGTTGTGGTACTAGGGATATTGCAGCTAATGTTAGAAGGATTTTAGCTGAAAGCAGGGAATACCAGAGGAATGTATATCTGTGTTTCATTGACTATGGAAAGGCGTTTGACTGTGTGGATCATAAGAAACTGCTGAGAGACAAAATATAGAGTGGGGAAATAAATATCTATGTAATTTTTTAAAGATATATTTCATCTGTTTAATGAATTAGTGACCAACTTCATGACTGTCCATTAAATTAATTATTATAAATACTTGCAGTTCTATCTCCAAGTAAAAAGTTCTTTACAAAGTAGAAAGATAATCTCAGCAGTCCCTGATGGATTTATTTAGTAATAGACAGTATAAAAATGGGTTTGGTATATCATTCTAATTTTACGTTTTGTGATATTCAACAATGCTTTAACTGGGGACAAGTTTATTTGTCCATTTAAAAGGAGACAATTTGACTCCTTATTAGGAAATATTTTTTCTTAATCTAATCTTTTTTCCATATCTATTCAATCTGTATGCTGAGCATATACGGACTTTGTGAAGAAAAATGTGGCATAAGGATAGGAGAAAGACTCAACAATAATCTGCAATATGCAGATAACACACTCTTACTTGCTAAAAGTGAGGTGGACTTAAAACACTGCAGAAGATCAAAAGACTACTGACTTCAGTATGGATTAAATCTCAACATCAAGAAAAAAAAAAATCTTCACCACTGGTCCAACAGCCAATATCATGATAGACAGAGAAAAGGTTGAAATTGTCAATGATTTCAACTTACTTGAATCCACAATCAACATCACTGATATAAGCAGTCAAAAAATTAAGACAGGTTACATTGGGAAAATATGCTGTTAAGGACACCTCCAGAGCACTAAACATTTCTAAGTCAGATTCTGAAGACAATGTGGAATGAAGATATTACTGCTGATGTCAGAAAGATCTTGACTAAAGTCAGGGAATTTCAGAAAGATGTGTTCCTGTGTATTACTGACTATGCAAAAGTATTCAACAGGATAGAACAAATTACACTTAACATTGTGAAGAATGGGAATTCCAGAACATAATTTTACTTATGTTGAACCTATACATAAAGAGGTCGTTATTCAAAGAGAGTAAGAGAACACTGCATGGTAGAATAGGAAGCTATGATGGTGAAGTCTGTAGGATGTTATGCTGCTAATCCAAAAAATGGAGTCTCTGGCAGTTTGAATCTACCCACGGTTCTACACAAGAAGAAGAGCAATTTATTCTCATGTAATTTACAGCACTGTAAAATCCACTAGGGGGCCAACTAGTTGGCTCTGACTCGATGGCAATGAATAACTACTTTAAAATAAGGAAAAATGTGCATCAGGGATGGTATAGCTCTACTTACTCAATCTGCATGCTGAGCAGACAACAAAAATTCTGGACTATATGAGAGCAATGTGTTATCAGGTTCGGAAAAACTTGACAACCTGAGATACGCATATGACATAATTCGGCTTGATAAAAGCAAAGACTTCAGGCAGTTACTGATGAAAAGAAATTATTTTATTTTCATCAGTATGGATTATACAACAACATCAGAAAAATAGAAATTCTCACAATTAAACCAATAAGCAGCATCATGATAAACTGAAGTTGTTTCAAGGATTCCATTGTTCTAGGATTCACAATCAGTAGCTATAAAGGCAACAAGAAATCAAACAACACATACATTGTACTGGGAAAATCTGTTGCAAAGAGACCTGTTTAAAAGTGTCTGAAAGCCTTCATTTTACGGATGGAGGTGTTTTTTTCACCCAATTCTTTTCAACTCTTCCATATGCACAGAAAAGCTAGGACATGAGTAAGAAAGACTAAAGAGTTATTTATGTGAAGAAGTATAGAGATAGAGATAGAGGTAGAGATAGAGATAGAAATATATATACCATGGACAGAAGAATGAGTAAAATTCTCTTCAGAGGAAATACAGTCAGAATGCTCCTTAGAAACAAAGATGGCAAGACTCTGCCTTACACACTCTGGTGGTCTAGTGGGTAAAGAGTGGCGCTGCTGACTTAAAAGCAGGTGGTTCAAATTCACCAGCTTATCCATAGGAGAAAGACAGGCAATCTCCTCCCGTGCCATTATAACCTCTGAAAATCTACTGGAGGGTCACCTATAAGTCAGTTCCAACTCCATGGGAATGAGGTGAATTGAATTTGGAGATCCTGGAGAAGGAACTGATAAAGTACAGGAACAATCAAAAAGAGAAGATCTTTAACAATATGGACTAACGTAGTAGCCACAACAGGCTCAAACAGAGCAATGACTGTGAGGACAGTGTGGGAGTAGAAAGTGTTATGTTCTGCCATGCATGGGATTTTCGTGAGTTAAAACCAAGTTGTTGGCTGGTGGCCTGGTGGGTAAGGAGTTGTGCTGCCAACTGAAAGGCATCAGCTGCTTCACAAGAAAGATGAGCAATCTGCTCTCATGAGATCTGTAGTCTCTGAAAATCTCTTACAGTGTCAGCAATGCATTAGTTCTGACAGAGGGAGAGGGAGGGGGAGGCGAGGGGAGAGGGAGAATTTTAAAAGATCCTCAAGGAAGCTCTGATTTTCTAGTCAAAGGAAGCTGCAGTATTGACTCCAAGGTGGTGCTACACTAGTTTTGCATTCACCAATTCTCTAAGGAAGAAATATGGGCAAGCTCCTTCTGAGCAATTTATGTCAGAAAATCAATGCAAGAGCAGCTCGGAGTCATTTCTGACTCAAACAGCAGTAAGTTTGAGTTTCCTACCAATGAGCAACATTTATAACATAATAAAAAGACTTCATTAATCTGAAAACATTTTTATATGTTTGGAAATAGCAAAATATTCAATGTAGACAATTCAGAAGTGTATATCAAAAGTCATATTCTCAATTAGTTATGAGATTTCTAGTTCACTGGAAAATATTTATTAAGGGCTACTTACATAAAGAATATTTTTATGAGGTTTACGAGTTAAGAAACATGTTTAGTAAGAAAGCTCTTGTATTCCAGGAACTCATGCAATATTATTCAAAATGGTTGACTCTGGAGAACATTATGCTGAGTGAAATATCCCAGTCACAAAAGGACAAATATTACATGATGCCACTGTTGTAGAATGGGACTGTCCTTGGGGTTGGGGAGAGACTGAGTAAGAGGGGTTCAATAATGTATACTGCACTGAAACAGAGGAGGGAGAAAACTGTTTAAAAGAGATATATAACTAGGTATTTCTGTCATCACAGGAGACTAGAGCGAGGGCTACATGGTGGAGGGGACCTGGGGGAGGGTTTGTAAAACAATGAAAGAATCTTTTCTTTTACTTTTCCATAATTTTTGGACTCATGTACTTATAACTTGTTAGTCAAATTTGTGTCTTCTAGGTTGCAACACCCCCATGATACATCTTCAAGGATATGAACATGTACGGCCAAGCACAATCAATAAGAGTGCATCTAAATTCCAAAATCAATCTCCATAATAGTCTATGTGTTTCCTACTGCCAAAGGGGCCCTTTAGAGTAGTGAGAGAAGATCTTCACCCTGAAACCCACAGCGTCCCTTTTCAGCAGGAAGTAGCTAAGAGAATACGCCATCCCCTTTTCCTTATGACTCAGGGTGAAGTCTCTCTCAGGGAGGAGTGATAGGGAATGGCAAAGGACACACTGACAAAGAAGATTGATCAGAACTGGCTTTGACAAGCACTGTGGCATTTGGACAAGAACAAACTGGGAGGAGGGTAGAGAGAATGGTGCAACAATGAATGAATGGAAACCCAAAATCTCTGTAAATGTTTATGAAAATTAATAAAATATAGAGAAAAAAAAAAAAAAGAGAAAGCTCTTGTATTCCAGAGCTCAGGATCTGGCTGGTATCAGAGGACAGTCATATATGAAACGTTAGAAAAATTAAGATTTATGGAATAAAACTGTTACCTGAGGAAACAAAAGTATCGTACGCTGCAAACAAATCTGAACAGTCTGAATATAAAGCCAGACTTCCTTCCATCACTCCATATTTTAATGGTAAAATCAAAGGAACGACTAACGAAGATAAAAACCATATCCCAGGAGTAGAGAATGTTTTTAATTCAGTATCTTTCTGAAATAGTTTTAAGTTCTCTTCTCCAAAGATCTAATCTCTCTTCTGCATGATACCAGATATCCCTTCAGTTGAATTCACTATGACAGATCACCACCTGTCAATTTGACATACTGGAGTGGCTTGCATGTTGCTGTGATACTGGAAGCTATGCCATGAGTCTTTCAAACATTAGGACCAGCCATGGTGGACAGATTTCAGAGGCACTTCCAGACTAAGCAGAATTAGTAATCAACAAGGAAACAGATTTGGATAACAGGAAAACTCAGTTGGATAAAGTTCTGGAAGGTATGTCACTAAGGTTAGAATACATTCAAAATGTAAGAAAGTAAGAGCTGTCTTGTTGAAGTAGAGTTCCCCATAATGAAACAGATGGACATATGTTTTTATGCAAACAAAGACCTTTATTTCCTTATGTGGCAAGACAGAAAAGAAGAAGAAACAGCTGCAAAACATCTATTAATAACTGGAACATGGAAGTATGAATTTAGGAAAATTGGAAGTTGCAAAAAATGAAATGGAAAGCATAAGGGTTGATATTCAAAGTATTAGTGAGCTGAGATGAACAAGTATTAGCCATTTTGAGTCAGACAAACAACGATCTACTACGCCAGAAATTACAAACCAAATAGGAATAAAGGGGCATTCTCATCAAAAAAGGCATTTAAAGATCTGTTCTCAAGGACAAGGCTGTGAGTGCCAGGATATTATTTATATACATAAAAGGAGGTCCTATTTAGACAATTATTATTCAAATACATACATCAACCATGAAAGCCAAAGATGAAGAAACTGAGGGTTTCTATCAACTTTGGCAGTCTAAAATTGATCCAACATGCAATCAAAATGCAATAACAATTATTGGTGACCAGAAGGCAAATGTTGGAAACAATGAAGAGTTAGTGGCACAGCATTTCTTCAACTGAAATAACTTAAAAAACAAATTCAAGCCTTAAGTTGCAAAACTGAAAAATTCTATAAGTAAAATCTTAAATGATGCAGGAAGTACTGAAACAAGATGGAGGAAATACACAGTAATTATATCAAAAGACATGTCAAAAAATGAATTATTTCAAGAAGAGACATATCATCAAGAAGAAACATTTGGTTAAGACAGAAGTCTAAGTTGCACAGAATAGGCAAAAAAATAAAGTCTCAGGAATAGATGGAATACCAACTGAGATGTTTCAGGAAATAGATATAACACTAAAAGTGCTCACCACTCTCTGCCAAGAAATATGGAAGACAGCTACTGGGCCAACTGACTGGAAGAGATTCTTATTTGTTTCCATTTTTTTAAAAAATGTGGTCCAACAGACTGTAAAAATTATTGAACAATATTATTAATATTACAGGTAAGTAAAATCTTGCTGAAGATTAAAAGAACTTGAACCATTTATGAACAGAAAACTCACAGAAATTCAAGTTGGATTCAGAAGTACGATGGATATCACTGCTGATACTGGATGGATCTTGCCTCAAAAGAGAATACCAGAAAGATACTTACTTGAACTTATGCGAAAGCATTTGATATTGTGGATCATACTAATTATAGCTAACACTGAGAAGAATAAGAATCTTAGAACACCACACCACCCTGAACTTATTTGTGCTCAAATGAAAGTTATACATATTCTAAGAAACAAGGGAACACTCCATGGTTTAAAATCAGAAAGGTGTCCCTTAGGGTTATAACCTTTTTCCATGCTTATTAAGTCTATATGCTAAGCAAATAATTCAGACAATTGTAGTATATGAAGGAGAATATGGCATCAAGATTTAAAGAAAACTCATCAATAACCTACTTTATAAAGATGACACAACCTTGTTTGTAGAAAGTGAAGAAGACTGACTTGAAGCACTTACTGTCGAAAATCAGACAGCAATCTTCAAAATGGGTTGATTACATCTCAGTATCAAGTAAAAAATCTTCACAAGTGGACTGAAAGGCAACATCATGATAGAGAAAACAACTGAAGTTGTCACGGATTTCATTTTACAAGGATCCACAATCAATACCCTTAGTAGGAACAATCAAGAAATCATAACACTCACTGTGCTGCACTGGAACTGCTGCTGTCAAGGACCTCTCTAAAGTGCTAAAGGGTACAGTGCACCTGATTCAAGGCATAGTACTTACAATTGCTTCCTATAAATAAAGATAACTACCAAAAAAAATCAATGTCTTTGAATAATGCTGATGTGTTTATGGCCACACCACTCTGAATACACCAGATCTTGTCTGAATTATGATGGTGGGTTGGAATATTGAATATACCAAAGATTGTAAAAAAATACCCAAACCAATATGTCTTGAAGGAAGTACAACCAGAGTGGCTTCTTAGGGGCAAGGATGGTAAAATTTTGTCTCACTTGTTTTAAGCATGTTCTCAGGAGGAATCAATCCTGAAGGGTAAGAAGAAGGGTAAGAGAAATAAAAGAAGATCTTCAAAAAGATGGATTGGCACAATAACTACCACAATTTAAGTATGACACAGATCATAAAGATGGTACAAGACAGGACAAGGTTCAGATCTGTTGTTCATAGAGTCACTATAAGCTATAGTCGCTTTGATAGCACCACCACCACACAGGATCAAACTGACAAAATAAATTCAAAAAATCAGATATGAAAATTATCAAGCAGGGAGTTTATGCTAATGGAAATGAAAAATTCAAAGGTGAGAAAAGCTTGCATATCTAAAAAATAAAAATTGTCAATATCATTGAATTATATGTGCAGAAAATATGGAATTGATATATGCTCTTAAGTGTATATTTCAGTAATACTAACATTGAATAATAAAAAATTTAAGAGTATTTTTAATACATTTCATCTCTTATAAAAACAATGAATAGAAACTATTCTTAAATTCTCAGAAAAGTTTAAATCTATCCTACGAAAAAATATAATCTACTTTTAAAATTAAACAAAATATAACAGGGGCTCATAACACAATTTTGCCGTTCTTAGCTTTAGGTCCTATCTCTATTTTTTCCCCCTAAAAAGGAACTGTAAATAGAAAATATGACTCAACTATCAGGCACCCTCTAGTGGCAGTAAAATCTGGTTACTATTTATTTTTTAAAATTTGGGATTTGAGTGACAAGCTTACAAAGCACATTGGAAGTGGATTGGTTCCTCCAGTGATTCCTACACATTCTGTTTCACAACACCAATTACAATATACACAATGTCTGATCATCCATTCATTTCACATTCTGTTTCCCTTGACCTTTCTTTCCAATAGAACATGGTTTGGAATAGAGTTCTCTAGGAGAATAGACACTCACCAAACGACGAAATAAAACTGTTAATTAAGAAATTTAAGAATATTTTACTTTATATTTACATTTTACTAACTAACAAATCTACTACGATGTTGGTATGTGCCATTGAGTAGCTTCTGACTCATAGTGACTCTATGTACAACAGCTTTAAACCCTGCTCTACCTTGAGCCAACTTCATTGTCTCTGACACACTTACCCCTATTACTCTGTCACTGAGTCAATCCCTATCATCCAGGGTCTTCCTCCCTTGTGCTGTACTTCTGCCATTCCAAGCACGATGTCCCTCTCCAAGGACCAGTCCCTCCTTGCCCAAAGTATATCAGATGGAGCTCAGAGTCTTTGCCTCCAAGGAGCTCCCTGGATTCACACTCTCCAAGATCAACCTGTTTGTTCTTCTAGCAGTTCATGGTATATTCAATCCTCTTCTCCAGCACCATAACTCAAAAGCATCAATTCTTCTTTTATCATCCGTAGTCATTGCCCAGCCTTCTGATGCACAGCAAGTAACTGAAAGACCTGGGCCTGAATCAGGCATACCTCAGTCTCTAAACTGACATCATTGCTCTTCAATACTTTCGAGAGATCCCTGACAGCTCAATACCAGCTGTGAAAACTAAGCCAGATTCTGATTGTGGAACAGACCACCAACTACTCATACGTAAAATCAAACTAAACCTAAAAGAAGGTTAAAACAAATCCACAGGAATCAAAATTTGACCGTATGTCTATACCATCTGAATTTCAAAATTATCTAAGGAACAGGTTTGAGGCACTGAACATTAGGAAGCAAAGATCACACGAGCTGTGGAAGGATATTAAAAATATCATCCAGGAAGAATGAAAAAGGTCATTGAAAAGACCAAGAAAGATATGAGATGAGATTCTGAATATTATACTAGAATGCTGAGAAGCCAAAGAAAAGGGAAGAAATCAAAACATTAAGGAGCTGAACAGTAGATTTCAAAGGGCTGTGCAGGAAGACAAAGTAAAGTATTATAAAGAAATGTACAACGAGCTTGAGTCAGAAAGTCAAAAGGGCTGAACGTGCTCAGCATTTATTAATCTGAAGGAATTGAAGAACAAATTCAAGCCTCACGTTAAAATACTTAAGGATACTTTAAGAATTATTTGAAATGATCCTTTTGCAATCCCAGAGGTACACGGTTCAAATTCACCAGATGCTCTGCTGAAGAAGGAGGGTGCAATCTCCTCCTGTACCAGTCAGATCTGATTTGACGGTACACATAAAAATAATACAATAAAAATTTAAAAAAAAGAATTATTTGAAATCATCCAAGAAGCACTAAAAGATGATGGAAGGATTATACAGAGTCACTGTACCAAAAAGAAATGGCTGGCAGAAAAATTTCATGAAACAATATATAATCAAGAAGAGCCTGTGGTGATGAAGGAGGAAGTCAAGCCGCTCTGAAGGAACTGGCAATAAAAAAACAAGGCCCCAGGAATTGGTGGCATACCAAGTAATATATTTCAACAGACACACATCACCCTGGACAACAAACAGATACTACCCTGGATGCACTCACCAAGTTGTGCCTAGAAATCTGTAGGAAAACCACCTGGCCCATTCCAAAAAAGGTGACCCGACAGAGTGTGGAAATCATTGAATAATGTAACATGCAAGCAAGATACTGTTGAAAATTATGAATCTACTATAACTAAGAATAAATTCATACACAGAAAGTTCATGACCATCTCTGAAAATTACAATAAGTGAAATAAAGTATGTAAAATATTTTAGATTACAGAATAATAAAATTTTAAAAATTCACGTTTTAAAGAAGAGCCTCCAAAAGACTAATCTTGTCATAAAGCTTTGTATATTTCTTTAAAGAAGCTAGTAGTTATAGCGCTTTTGCTGTTGTTAGTTGTTCAAACCTCACAAAAAGTAGTACTTAACTGTGGAATGTAAACAATATCCATATTATACTCTTCACGTTCATTCTCTATAAAAAAAATGACTATCAAAACTTGCCTGTGTTTTTGTAGAGCTGTAAGAAAAATCAAGTCAGATTTGCCTGAAACCTGCTATTAACTGATTCTTATTTAAAACAAAAACTCAAAACCAATGCCCGAAGGTAATTTCAACTCATAGTGACCCTGAACAACAAAGTACAACACTGTACAACACAGGGTATCCAAGGTTGTAAATCTTTACAAAAGAAACTGCCACATCTCTCTCTTCAAGCCAGGTCGAAGCACAGACTTTTAGGTTAACAGCTGACTGTTTAATTACTGTGCCACTCAAGATATTTTAGAATTTATCAGAAAAATAACTTCATTTCATGTGTTTTACTGTTTGTTTTTTCCACATATGCCAATTATGAATTTTTTAAAACATTCTGGCACTCTGGCAACAATCCTTTCCATTTTAAATATAAGTTGAGATAGGGATTCAGGATTCTCCCATCCCATTATACCATGATGTCTTCTCATTAAAAAAATGTATTATAAAAAAAAAACAAGACGTATTATAATCATAGTATTCTCTTGACTTGGTTATAGTTAAATATTCTTTATAAGTGACTATAATTCCAATGTTGTCTGCACACATTAATTAAAACACAAAAACAACTTCCACCTATCAATTCACTGGATTGTTGGAGCTCTGCAACACTTCAGTTAAAAGGCAGTTTATTCTCTCCAGCTACCTTCCATCTCCCAACATGCCTGAACTCACCTTACAAAAAAACAAAACAATAGCATCAATTATTAAACAAAAAATATTTTTAAAAATTTACTTATTTATTTAAATCTAAAACTGAAGATGAAAAAAAGGATGGTGTTACACAAATGTTACACAAAGTTCTCTATGCCCCATATAGGGCTGCTATGAGTAGGGAATAACGTCACAAGAATGTATCTTACTGACTTACAAGATTCTGCAGAGACTTTACATTGTTTTCTGTTTTTCATTTTCTCCCTTGAAATAAAAATTTTGAGACCTACATCTCAAAGTAGCCTCTGTTGTTGTTGTTGTTGTTATGTGCCGTCGAGTCGTTTGCGACTCATAGCAACCCTATGCACAACAGCCCTAAACCCTGTTCTATCCTGCGCCAACCGCACTACCTCCGACACACCCATCCCGATTACCCCAGTCACCCAGTCAATCAAGCTCATAGAGGGTCTTCCCCTCCTGCGCCGTCCCTCCACCCTCCCAAGCATGATGTCCCTCTCCAAGGACCCATCCCTCCTGGCAACATGTCCAAAGTATGTCAGACGAAGCCCCAGAATCCTTGCCTCCAAGGAGTAGCTTGGTTTAATCCTCTCCAAGATGAATCTGTTTGTTTTCCTGGCAGTCCATGGTACATTCAGTATTCTTCTCCAGCACCACAGCTCAAAAGCATCCACTCTCCTTCTGTCCTCCCTAGTCATTGTCCAACTCTAGTTTACAGAAAGAGTTATTAGGCAAAATACAATAAACCTTTAGTTGTTGTTATTAGATGCCACTGGATCAACTATGCCTCATAGTGTCCCTCAATACAACAGATCCAAAACTTGTCCTATCCTGTGCCCTCCTCAAGACAGTTATCTGTCAAGTTCAAGCCCACTATTGCAGCCCTTGTTCCAATCCATCTCATAGATAGTATCTTCTCTTTTGCTGACCCTCTACTTTCCCCAAGTATGGATGGTGAAGAGACTGAGATTGTCAAGGTACTAGGGATACTGTAGCTGATGTTAGATGGATCTTAGCTGAAAGCAGGGAATACTAGAAGAATGTCTATCTGGGTATCATTGATTATGCAAAGGTGATTGACTGAGTGGATCCTAACAAACTGTGGCTGACTCTGAGAAGAATGAGTATTCCAGAACACTTCAGCATGCTAATGTGAAACCTATACTTGGACCAAGAGGCAGTCATCAGAACAGAGCAAGGAAACACTGCATGGTTCAAAACTGGGAAAGGTGTAAGGCAGGGATGTGGCCTATCTCCAACCTTTTCAATTTGTATGCAAAACAGATTATCCGAGAGGCTGGGCTCTATGAGGAGAAGTGTGGTGTCTGGATTGGTCGAAGATTTATCAACAATCTGCATTATGCAGATGACACAGCCCTGCTTGCTGAAACTGAGAAGGACCTGAAACGCTTGCTGCAGAGGGTCAACGACTATAGCCTTCAGGATGGATTGAGGCTCAATACCAAGAAGACAAAAGATTTTCACCACAGGACCAATTGGTAGTATCAGGATGGATGGTGAAGAGATTGAGATTATTAACAACTTCAGTCTGCTTGGCTCCACAGTCAACAGTCTTGGCACCAGTAGACAGGAAATTAAAAGACGTATTGTGATAGGAAAATCTGCTGTTAGGGACCTCTCCAAAGTACTGAAGAGCAATGGTGTCACTCTGGAGACTAAGGTGCATCTGATACAGGCCATGGTCTTTGCAATCACTTGTTATGCATCAGAGAGGTGGACAATAACCAAGGAGGACAGAAGGAGAATTGATGCCTTTGAGGAGTGGTGCTGGAGAAGAGTATTGAATGTACCATGAAAACAAACTCATTCATCATGGGGAGGGTTAAACCAGGCTGCTCCTTGGAGGCAAGGATTCTGAGGCTTCGTCTGACATACTCTGAACATGTTGTAAGGAGGGACAGGCCCTTAGAGAGGGACATCATGCTTGGGAGGGTGGAGGGATGGTACAAGAGGGGAAGACTCTCTATGAGGTGGATTGATTCAGTGACTGGGGTCATCGGGATGGGTGAGTCAGAGGCAGTGCGATTGGCATAGGATAGAGCAGGGTTTAGGGCTGTTGTACATAGGGTCATTATGAGTTGCAAGCAACTTGACGGCACATAACAGCAACAGTTTTAGTTTACCTGCTCCATAGGAAATCAACAGACAAATTACACTGGGAAAGTCAGCTGTCAGGGACCTCTCAAGAGTACTGAAGAACAACAATGTCAGGCTGGAGACTAAGGTGCACCTAATCTAGGCTGGAGTCTTCGCAACTGTTTGCTATGCATCAAAGAGCTGGACAGTGATGAGGGAAGACAGAAAGAGAATTGATGCCTTTGAGCTATGGTGCTGGAGAACAGTGTTGAATATACCATGGACTGCTAGGAGAACAAACAGGTTTGTCCTGGAGAGGGTGAAGGTGGGCTGCTCCTTGGAGTCAAGGATTCTAAAGCTTCATCTGACATACGCTGCACATGTTGCAAGGAGGGACCAGTCCTTGGAGAAGGACATCATATTTGGAAGAGTAGCAGGACAGTGTAGGAGAGAAAGATCCTTGATGAGATGGACTGATTCAGAGATGGGGGTGGCAGGAGTAGGCGTGTCGGAGACAGTAAGGTTGGCACAGGATAGAGCAGGATTAGGGCTCTTATACATAAGGTCACTATGAGTCGCAAGCGAACCGTCGGCACATAACTACTACTTTTCCCAGCATGATATCTTTTTCTAAGGACTGGAACCTCTTGACAACATGCCCAAAGTATAAGAGATGAGGCTTCATCACACTTCCCCCAAGACAAATTTATTTGTTCCTTTGACAGCTCGCCATACTCTTTGCCCACATTACCATACAAATACATCAATTCTTCTTTGATCTTCTTTTTATATTGTCCAACTTTCAGGTGCACAGGAAACTCTTTACACAGACATTCTTCAGACCTCTAGAGAGGCCTTTGTCAGAAGATTTCCCCAATATAACACATCATTTGATTTCTCAACTGCTGCTACAAGGGTGTTGATTTTGAATCCCAGTAAAGCAAAATCATTGACAACTTCAATTTTTCTCTATCATGATGTGCTTATTGGTCCAGCTGTTAGGATTTTTGTTTTCTTCATATTGAGATATAATCCACAGTGAGGGGAGTTCTCTTTGGTCTTCTTTAGTAAGCACTTCAAGTTTTTGTCACTTTCTACAAGCAACGTTATTATCTTTATAAAGCAGTTTGCTTAAAAATCTTCTTTCAACAGTAATGCTATATTCAGCTTCACTAACTCTAGCATTCTGAGTTAAGACTGAGTAGTTATGGAGAAAGATACAACCCTGGTGCACACTATTCTTGATTTTAAATCATGCAATAACGCACTGTTCTGTTTGAATGACTGCTCGGTCTATGTGCAGCTTTTGCATGAGCACAATTAAGTCTTCTGGAATTCTCATTATTATGTTATCCATAATTTGTTATGATCAACAGTTGAATGCCCTTAAGTAGTCAATAAAACATAATAATGAATCGTGCATGATTCAATATTATGCCCATAAAATCTTTCAGTAATAAAACCTGAGGCTTGAATTTATTCTTCCCTCCTTTCAACTTGAGAAATGCTGAGTGTTCTTCTGTTTTGTTGTTCTAACGGAAGCTCTTTGATATGCTTCAGTATAATGCTTTTTGTCTTCTCGAGATTACTTTGCAATCTTCTGTTGAGCTCTCTTATTTCAGCGTTTCTGCCTATTGCTTTAATCTGTATACACTAAAGTGCAAGTTTCAGATTATCTTCTGACATCCATTTTGTTCTTTTCTTTCCTGTCTTTTAAATGATTTTTGCCTATCTTCCAGTGTGATGTCTTTGATGTCCTCCTACAATTCATCTGGTCTTGGTCATTAGTGTTCATTCAATGCATCAAATATACTTTTGAGATAGTTTTCAACACAGATTCGATAACTTTTTTGGCTAAATTCTAATAAAATGTGCATTAATCTATGACTTTCCTATCAGTACATGCTCTCCCTCTACCATCCAAATACTCTGTGTTTTATGCCTTTTGTTTGGCTTTGAATATTGTTTCAGCACATAAAATAGCATCAAGGTAACTAACTTGGTAAAAATTTATAATGTCAACCAGAGCTGACAACTTTACTGCTATCAAAAATACCTGTTCTCCAAGAAACACTACATTTCAGCATCATTATTTTGTCACTACTTATAAAACTGGAAGACTGGTATCAAACAAAGTCAATCACATGTCAGTGGAAAATATTTTCACTAGAAACTGAGGAGGACCTGAAGCACTTGCTGCAGAGGGCCAAGGACTGCAGCCTCCAATATGGATTGAGGATCAATGTCAAGAAGACAAAGATTCTCACCACTGGGCCAACTGGCAGCATCAGGATGGATGATGAAGAGACTGAGATTATTCACAGCTTCAGTTTGCTTGGCTCCACAGTCAACACTCTCGGCACCAGCAGCCAGGAAATTAAAAGACGTATTGCCATGGGAAAGTCTGCTGTTAGGGACCTCTCCAAAATACTGAAGAGCAATGGTGTCTCTTTGGAGCCTAAAGTGCGCCTGATACAGGCCATGGTCTTTGCTATCACTTGTTATGCATCAGAGAGTTGGACAATGACTAAGGAGGATAGAAGGAGAATTGATGCCTTTGAGCTGTGGTGCTGGAGAAGAGTACTGGGGGTACCATGGACTGCTAGGAAAACAAACAGATTCATCCTGGAAAGGGTCAAACCGGGCTGCTCCTTGGAGGCAAGGATTCTAAGGCTCCGTATGACATACTTTGGACATCTTGCAAGGAGGGACAGGTCCTTGGAGAGGGACATCATGCTTGGTAGGGTGGAGGGACAGCGCAGGAGGGGAAGGCGCTCTATGAGGTGGATTGATTCAGTGGTTGAGGTAATTGGGATGGGGATGGGTGAGTCGGAGACGGTGTGATTGGCACAGGACAGAGCAGAGTTTAGGGCATTGTACATAGGGTCGCTATGAGTCGCAAGTGACTCGACGGCACATAACAACAACAACAAGCCCACAACAACATTTTGATAAATTCATTTAATCATCATACTAGAAAGTAATAGCTTTTAATCCCTGATTTCTCTTGCCTGCTATTAATTATGGGGATTATATATTGGATGACTGGGATTATATTTTGCTAACCAATCTACAAAATAATGTTCTACTTGACTAGATACAACACCAGACCCATAATTTTTTGTCTGACTTTAAATCTCATCTGAGATTTCTATAAACATTAAGTTAAGCATGAAGACTACAACTGTTGTTTGGCTGTTTTATAATATTATGTAAATTCCACTACCTTAATCTGAACAGGGAAGATTAAACGCAACATTATTAATTTCTGAGAGAGTAATTTCTAGTTTTGTAAAGCTAAATTTAATTTTCTTTTTTCCTCTATTTGTTTACTAAGAAAACTATCTGACAGGTAATGAGATTATACAGGTAGTTATAACACTTCCTAAAAAGTTATTAAATTGTATTTAAAATTTTTCTTTAAAAGCCCTCAAAGCACACTTTGATGCAGCTGGAATCAACTCATAAGCTGACCCGTCAGTGGGTTGCTGAGGAAACTGCCCATTTATCTCCCTGAAAGTTGCTGTTGGATTTGATCCTTTAGAAAAGTGACACCTCTGAATTATCAGCACAACTCCCAGCATACTACATCACCAGAAGCTCCATAAAGAAATCAAAGTATATAAAAATTATGAAAGTCTCAAAACCAAAACTTCTGCTGTTTAGTCAATTCTAACTCATGAGGACCCCGTGTGTTAGAGAGCAGAACTGTTCCACAGTTTTCTTGGCAGAAATCATTTCAAAAGCAAACTGTTGGGCTATTTTTTTTCTTGGCCCCACTGGAAGGTTCCATTTCTTAACATTTCTTTAGGTTAGTGGTTGATTATGAACTATTTACACTACCCAGAGATCTGTGATAATATGCAGACAACTTGAAATACATAGTTCTAGAACAATTTACTATGAAAGATTATTCATAATAATTACTTCTTTATCATTAATATAATCATTCATAACATATCAGTTTGCTTCATTGAAGGATAGTAAATTTAATTGTAAAACCTGAAAAATTAATGTAATTTCCAATTCCAAATAGAATTTGTCATAAAAAAATTACACCATTTTTCAGGCTGTCTGCTCCAGATCATGGAATTTCCCTTATAGGTATATGCCTCCTATAGCCATGAGAAAGTTAAGAGTTTCATTGAAATTTTTTCTTCTTTTCAACTCTAGTTCTTTTCCATTTCTTTTTAACTCTAGACATTTATTTACTGATTGTTTTTCACATATTTATTATTTACTTCAGAAAAAAGCTTTGACCACTAAAATAAAAATATTAAAACCAAATAGTTTGAAACTCAATATATACATAACATCTGTTTGTAAGTTAAAATTTCCAGAGGATTTTGGTTTGATTCAACAATCAAACCTCCCAATTTCCACAAAAAGTGAACACCTTACCTAGCATGACCAGATGACGAAGGTGGTGGCAAGTCTGGTGTAAGGACATAAAGACTGTTGTTTTTTGGCAAGTGTAGCGATTTTAAGACCGTCTGAAAAAGAGAAAATAAAGAAAAGAACTGAACAATGTTTATACATAATTTTTTTTCTCTGTACACAAAACTGGCAAATTTTCCATTATCTTTTCACTTTATTTTTTACAATTACCTAAACAGGGTAATACAGAAGATCTACTAAATTAAAATAACCTCGTTCCTTCCATATATGTTACAAATTAGAATAAATCTGAATATGATAATATGAAATTTTAACTCATCAAGAAATACAATTAGGTAAGAACATAGTTGAGACTCATTAATTTCTTCATATTAATGAAACTCATCCTGTTGTACATATAGGCAGTCTAGATTTTCCCTGAACATTACACTTAGAAAACATCATGGAACATTTTACCCCAATTACTTGACAGAGGATCTACAGTCTAAAAAATAAAATAACTAGGATGAGGTCTCTAGTGTTACACATGTATCTTAGTGCTGCCAAAACAAAACTTAAACGAGAGGATGATTTTTAACAAATATAAATTTATTTTCTCACAGGTTCAGAGTCTAGAAGTCTGAATTCAGAGTGTCAGTCTAAGGAAAAGTTTTATTTGTTTCTTGGCTCTGAAGGGAAGTTCTTTAGTTCTTACTTCCTAGTTTCTAAGACAATTCCATGTGTCTCAGTATCTATCTTACTCTCTACCTCTGGCTTACTAATTAGTAGAGTGCCTGTTCAAGTCCACTGTTACATTTACTGTGTCAATCCACCTCTTCTACCACCTTCTCTTTCAATGATCCTCTTTCTTTCCCAGCACTTTTCAAAGGACTGGCTACTCCTGATAACATGCTCAACATATGTGAGACAAAGTTTCCATGCCTCTAAGCAGCACACTGGTTGCATGTCTCCCCAGAGAGATCTGGTTTTTTGGCAGTCCACAGAATAGTTAATACTCTTCTCCAACACAAATCAAAGGCATGAATTCTTCAGTTTTCCTTATTCATTGTCCAACTTTCAGATGCATAAAGAAACAACTGAAAATAGCATGGCTCTGATCAGGTACACCTTAGTCTTTAAACTGATATTCTTGCTTTAGCACTTTAAAAAGGTATGATATTTGAAGATAATAATTTCAGTAACTACATATAAAAGCTCGGGTGGCCTAATGATAAGAAGCCACATTACAATTCTAAAGACACAAAGTTCAAAGCTACCAGATGCTCTGCAGTAGAAGGATGGGCAATCTCCTCCCCTGCCTCTACAAATCTGCTAGACGGTTGGTTCACAGCACCGCCATATAAATTAGTGAAGAAGACAAAAAAAATATGGGTTTGGGTAACAATGAATATCACTTGGACACTGTCACATGTGATCAAAGTTGTGAATGTTGTGAGGAAAGAAACTATTTCAGACATTGAAAACTGGCAGTACAGAACACTTAAAAAACAACAAACACTACAATGTGAAGCCAAGAGAATACTAATAGAGATAGGTCAGAGTAATGGTAGAAACACAAAATGTGTTGAGTCATTTCTGCTAATGTAAAGGCTTTCACTTTTCTTCTACATGCCACTGAAGAAGTAGCATGCCTGGATTCATGTGTTGAAAATGGATAAAGTGCTGACAAAGGAGGGCAAAAAGCACAGGAGGTTACTAAAGTAAGGCAAATGATGGCTAAAATCAGTAGGATAGCAATAAAAGTAATAAAACAAAGTTGCACTCGAGATACACTTAGAAGATAGCATTAAAAAGACTTCCTGACAAAGTAAAGAAGGAGTATGAAAGGAAGATGTCAAAAATTGCCCTCAAGATTTTAGACTACATAGTTGGAAAGAAAAAGCCATCCTCAAACAAAATTAGGACAACTAAAGATGAGACATTTTTTAAGGTAAATTATGAAGCATCAGACATTTAATTAAAGATGACAACTAAGCTTGTTTATATGAGGAAGAAGGAAATCGGTTTGGAGTGGAAATATATAATTAGCACCTATAGGCCAGAAAACTGCATAAAATCACACTGACTTTAGTGGCGTGGTCATTGGTGATCTTGACAAGAGCAAAGTAACAAAGCTGTTGTCTGCTTAGACTGAGCTCAAGTGAAAATGGGAGGACTGAATGAACCCACTATTATACAAAGTTAAAGAAAGGTTTGCATTCAGAAAGAAATATTCTTTAATGGTTATCAGAAATGAAAGTTGTTATTGTTATGTGCCGTCGAGTCGTTTGCGACTCATAGCATCCCTATGTACAACAGCCCTAAACCCTGCTCTATCCTGTGCCAATCTCATTGCCTCTGACACACCCA